>NC_073378.1:137455107-137657607 GCF_028641065.1 Leucoraja erinaceus | reverse complement strand
ACACACGTACACAGAGCCACACACACACAGAACCACACAGACCAGCGTTTCTCAACTTTTTTACCCTTGCAAACCCTTGAGATAATTTTCATTTCTCAGGGAACCCCTTCATAAAAACATTATTATATCTTTATTAATCTCTTTCTTTCTCTTTCATAAACTTAAAGTTCATTAGGCAAGCATAATATGCTCTCTGATAATTGAAGCAAACAAAACATGTTTTTCTCAAGTTTATTGATAATGCAAAAAAAAAACTGAAATCAAGCTGCTTGTTCAAAACTGAAGCAAATAAAGGCAAACCTTTGAGGGGGTGGAGGAGGAGGAGGGGACGAGATGGAGAGGCACGGGAGAGAGGGGACGAGAGAGGGAGCGAGGGGGAGAGAGGGGAGAGAGGGGGGAGAGGGGAGGGGGGGGAGAGGGGGGAGGGGGGGAGAGGGGGAGAGGGGGAGGGGGAGAGGGGAGAGGGGGAGAGGGGGAGAGGGGAGGAGAGGGGGAGGAGAGGAGAGAGAGAGGGAGAGAGGGAGAGAGGGAGAGAGAGGGGGGGAGAGAGAGGGGAGAGGTAGTGGCAGGGGGGGAGGGGGAGGAGAGAGGGGAAAGAAAGTCATGATGTGGTAGGGGTGGCGTGGGGTGTGTTTACCTGCTGAGGTAGAGGTGAGGGTGCATTTACCTGCTGAGGTAGGGGTGTTGAAGTGCCTGCTGGGCAGTGAGCCGATGATCGGGGTTGAAGACGAGTAGCTTGCTCAGGAGATCCAGGGCATCTGGGGGCGTGGTGGTCGGCAGGAGTTGGTCGATGGAGGTCCTGGGCCTGGGAAGGAGAGGTGTAGTCACAGCACTGGGCCAGCTTTATGAACAGCAGCCTCGCACTGCAAGGAGGGTGCTCACTCACCTGGTCAAAATCTTGTGGACTACAGAAGCGCCGTAATCGGAGTTAATGGACTGGATGTCTGTGAAGAGATGGGAGAACAGGTTGAGCACCATGAGGCTGGCAGGGTGAAACATCCAGTCACATCACCCAGAAGCAGCCACTGGCACCCACTATCTCCCTGCCCGCGGAGCCCACACTACCTCTGACAGCTGGGAGCAGCAGATTTATTTCTAACCAAAAATAGATGTAATCAATTATTTACAATACTATTTACAATACTAAACGATTCAAACAAACCCACCACCATGATACAAGTAAAACAAATATTCTTAAATTCCTTTTTCCCCATCCTTATTGTGGATACATAACGTGACCCCAGAAATGGGACTGGCAGCCCGTTCGGGCAGAGCCATCTTCCGCCTGGCGCTGTGACTCGCGGATGGTATCCGCTTACCTCCTTGAAGGCAGCGGCCCTGTTGGAAAAAGTGCGTTGCCAGCACGTGCCACCTGGGAGGATGCCCAGAGTACAGATATCTCTGCAGGGTCCTGATGCAGAGAACCGCTAGATGGGTGCCAATGCACACCAGCGACTGAATGCCCTCCTTGATCGGGAGACTCAGGACCGCTGCAGAGACCCAGTGCTTTCCGTTGCCCCAGAAGATGTCCACCAACTTCCTCTGGATGATCCCGGCAAAGGTGGGTGATGGGCCCAGGGTGGTCAACCGGTACCACAGCATGGAGGCCACGAGTTGGTCAATGACCAACACCCTGCCCCGTTAGGGAAGCTCTCTGAGGAGATCCGACCAGCGCCCCAGCCGGGTGACCACTTTCGACGGGCCCATCGTTACACACCTGCCTGACATTACATTCCTGCCTGTTGTTACACACCTGCCTGACATTACATTCCTGCCTGAAGTTACACACCTGTCCGACATTATATTCCTGCCTGCCATTACACACCTGCCCAATGTAACACACCTGCCGGACGTCACACACTTGCCGAACGTCACACTATCCAACATTATACACTGCCCGACATTACACACCTACCCGACGTTACACACCTGCCTGACGTTACACACCTACCTGACGTTACACACCTGCCTGACGTCACACACCTGCCTGACGTTACACACCTGCCTGACGTCACACACCTGCCTGACGTCACACACCTGCTCGACGTTACACACCTGCCCAACATTACACACTTGCCAGCCAATACACACCTGCCTGACGTTACACACCTGCCCAACATTACACACCTGCCAACCATTACACACCTGCCCAACCATTACACACCTGCCAACCATTACACACCTGCCCAACATTACACACCTGCCAACCATTACACACTGGCATGCCATTACACACCTGCCCGACATTACACACCGGCATGCCATTACACACCTGCCCGACATGACACACCTGCCCGACGTCACACACCTGCCCGATGTCACACACCTGCCCAACGTTACGCACCTGCCCAACATTACGCACCTGCCCGATGTCACACACCTGCCTGCCAATACACACCTGCCTAACATTACGCACCTGCCTGCCTTTACACACCTGCCTAACATTACACACCTGCCCAACATTACACATCTGCCCGATGTCACACACCTGCCTGCCAATACACACCTGCCTAACATTATACACACCTGCCTAACATTGCCATTACACACCTGTTTGCCATTACACACCTGCCTGACGTGACACACCTGCCGTTACACACTGGTCATCCATTTCAATACCAAGTTCCCACACTCCCCATACCTGAAGGTGTCTTTTATGATTAGAAATACATCTTATTCTCAAGTCGATTCACAAACGTCCTCCATTCCCTGCCGTGGCAGAGAACTGTGCCACCATCTGAGTGTATTGTTAGTTAAGCTGTGATCAGAGGTGACATTACAGACGGTTCGTCCAGTGAGGCTATATGGGTGGAGCTGAGGAACAAGAAAGGGATGATCACCTAGTTGGGGGTGCACTACAGACCCCCCGAAGTCAACGGGAATTAGAAGAACAAATGTGCCGGGAGATTGCAGACAGCTGCAGGTCAAATAAGGTTGCTGTAGTAGGGGATTTTAACCTTCCCAATATTGACTGGGAAAACCATAGTGTGAAAGGCTTAGATGGGGTGCAATTCCTCAAAGGTGTTTAGGAGAGTTTTCTCCAGCAATATGTAGAGGCCCCCACATGTGAGAGGGCAACACTTGATCTAGTCTTGGGAAATTGGGAAGGGCAAGTGAATGAAGTACTCGTGGAGAAGGCTTTTAGGACCAATGACCACTGTTTGATTAGGTTAATATAGTTATGGATATGGACAGAGAGGGACCACATGCTAAATGCTAAATTGGCGTAAGTCCAACCTTGAGGGTATGAGTCTCGCTCAAGTTGATTGGGGTAGGTTATTAGAGGGGAAAGGAACATCAACCAAGTGGGATGTTTTTAAAAGTGTGCTGACAAAAGCTCAGGATAAGTTTGTCCCTGTTAGAGTGAAGGGCAAGGCAGGCAAACGTAAGCAAACTTGGCTGACGAGGGAAATTGAGGCATTGGTCAAGAATAGGATGGATGCATGAGACAGGTATAGTCAAGCTGGGATCAAGTGTATCCCTGGAGAAGCTTCGGAAACTAATGAGCAAAGTAAAAAAGGAAATGGGAAGGGCAAAAAGGGGCCAGGAGATAGCTCTGGCAGGTAGCATTAGCGGCAATCCCAAGATTTTATAAATACATAAGGGGGAAAAGAGTAACTAGAAAGAGAGTGGGATACCTCAGGAATCAAAGTGGTCACCTCTGTGTGGAGCCACAGGAGATGGGCAAGGTCCTCAATGAATATTTCTCCTCTGTATTTACCGACGAGAAAGGCAGGAAGACGGAGGAAGTGTCTTGAGAGCAGTCAGTTTAATGGTCGACAAGATGCTGAAGGTACTGTCGTGTATGAAGGTAGACAAATCTCCAGGGCCTGATCAGTTATATCCGACGACATTGTGGGAAACTAGAGAGGACATTGCTGGAGGCCTGGTTGTCATTTACGAGTCGTCTTGAAATACAGGAGAGGTGCCGGAAGGCTGGAGGGCGGCAAATGTTGTGCCTCTATTCAAGAAGGGCTGCAGGGAAAATATTGGGAACTATAGGCCAGTGAGCTTAACATCTGTAGTTGGTAAATTATTAGAGAGTATTCAATGGAATACAATATACAGGCATATATATGAAGAAGGGCTGATTAGTGATAGTCAGCATGGTTTTGTACGTGGGAGGTTGTGTCTCACAAATTTGATTTGAGTTTTTTGAAGACGGGACCAAAAACGTAGATGAGGGCAGAGCTGTAGATGTTGTGTACATGGATTTCAGGAAAGCATTCGACAAGGTTGCGCATGGTTGGCTGCTCTGGAAGGTTAGATCACGTCGGATCCAAAGAGAGATAGCTGAATGGATAGCAAATTGGCTCCATGGAAGGAAGCAGAGGGTGATGGTGGAAGGTTGATTCTTGGACTGGAGGCCTGTGACTAGTGGTGTGCCTCAGGGTTCAGTGCTGGGCCCTTTACTGTTTGTCATCTATGTCATCTATATCAATGATTTGGATGAAAACATACAGGGCAAGATTAGCAAGTTTGCTGATGATACAAAAGTGGGTGGTTTTGCAGATAGTGAAGATGGTTGTGAAAGATTGCAGCAGGATCTTGATCGATTGGCCAGGTGGGCTGAGTTGATGGGAGGTGTTGCATTTTGGAACGTCGAACAAGGGCAGGACCCACCCAGTGAATGGTTGAGCTCTGGGTAGTTTTGTAGAGCAGAGGAATCTAGGAGTGCAGGTGCATGCTTCCTTGTAGATTTGCAGGTAGATAAGGTGGTCAAGAAGGGATTTGGCACATTGGCCTTCATCTGTCAGAGTATTGAGTATAGAAGTTGGGAGGTCATGTTGCAGTTGTATAAGACGTTGGTAAGGCCACATTTAGAGTATTGTGTCAGTTCTGTGCACCATGTTATAGGAAAGATATTGTCAAGCTGGAAAGGGTACAGAGAAGATTTACAAGGATGTTGTCAGCTCGAGGGTCTGATCTATAGGGAGAGGTTGAGTAGGCTGGGTCTCTATTCCTTGGAGCGCAGGAGGATGAGGGGTGATCTTATAGAGGTGTCTAAGATCATGAGAGGAATAGATCGGGTAGATGCATAGTCTCTTGCCCAGAGTAGCTGAATCGAGGACCAGAGGACATAGGTTTAAAGTGGAGGGGAAAAGATTTAATAGGCATCTGAGGGGTAACTTTTTCACACAAAGGGTGGTGGGTGTATGGAACAAGGTGTCAGAGGATATAGTTGAGGCAGGGACTATCCCAATATATAACAAGCAATTAGCAGGTATATGGATAGAACAGGTTTGGAGGACTATGGGCCAAATGCAGGCGGGTGGGACTAGTGTAGCTGGGACATGTTGGGCGGCGTGGGCAAGTTGGGCCTGTTTCCACACTGTATCACTCAATGTACCGCGGGGGAGGTTGGGCACCAACAGCACGGGAGCATGTACCTTCGTTGGAGGGGGCTGGAATGACACTCATGATTCTTTCAATTTGGTTTATGGATGACGTTCCTGGAAAGAGCGGTTTCCCGAGCAGCATCTCCCCTAAAATACAGCCAACACTCCACATATCCACGCCCTTGGTGTACCTGTACAAAGAGAAGCATGCAGCTCAGTACACAGACCCCTGGATGCCTGCCAGGGATGTAAAGCAACTTAGCAAGTCTGCACCACCTGACCCTGCGCCCAGACCCACTCTTCTTTCATACACTTGCCTTTAAACTACAATATTTAACCTGCTGTGGCGGTCCCTGGTGGTTAGCGATGCATGTTGCGAGCCCTCAGCTCTAGAGGATGGGTTACGTGACTTGGTTTGGCGGGAGGCGCAGGTCACGGGGCTCCCCTGGGGTTGGGAACGTCCGTGCCCCTCGTTGTGGTTTTGGGAGCTGTACTGTGTATTAAGAATTCTTTGCTTGACAACTCATGTCCCGCTTCATTGGTGGGCATTTTAGATCGCAATAATGAACGCCACTAGCGCTCAACCTGCCGTTGCCGCCGACCAGGCCCAACAAATCGCGGTTGCACTTAAGCTGCCCGTCTTCTGGTCCTCGTAGCCCCAGGTGTGGTTCCAGCAGGTGGAGGCTCAATTCCACATCTGCAGGATCATAGCCGACAACACCCGCTACTTCTATGTTGTCGGCATGCTCGACCAGGAGACGGCCGGTCGCTTGGTGCCTTACCCGTGCATGCCGCCAGCGGCCAATAAATACGAAGGCATCAAGGCGCTGCTTCCCTGCATCTTCGGACTCAGCACCTTGGAGCGAGCGGCGTGGATCCTCCACATGGGCGGGTTCGGCGACCGTAAGCCATCGTCCCTCATGAGCAAAATGCTCACGCTCATGGATGGCCATGGGCACTGCCTGCTTTTTGAGTACACTTTCCTAGAGCAGTTGCCCGATGACATCCGCCTGTTCCTCTCAGGGACGAGTTTCCATGACCCCCTGCAGGTGGTGGAACACTCGCAGACGAGCGGTGGCTGGCCAGGCGGCAGGGCGGAGGTTCGCTCCATCGGGTGTCCACAGCGCCTGGAAGGCACAACGACCCAGGGCTGCACCCACCGGGGGCACAGCTGAGTCTCTTGCTCCGGGAGAAGATGGTAATAAGAAGTGGTGCTTCTACCACCAACGCTGGGGTTCCACGGCCCACCAATGCCGCTCGCCCTGTTCATTTCCGGGAAATGCTGGGGCCGACCGCCAGTAATCACCTGGGCGGTCAGTGTTCACCAAGCAGAAGGGCATTGAGAACAGTGTGGGGAACGATGTGTAACGACAGACTGAGATCAGTCTGAAGAAGGGTCTCGACCCAAAATGTCACCCATTCCTTCTCTGCAGAGATGCTACTTGTCCCGCTGAGTTACTCCAGCACCTTCAGTCTGGGGAACAATGTGTAAGCACAGATCGAGATCAAGGAGGTGGGGCTCTTGAAGAGCATTAAGGGGAATAAATCACCAGGGCCAGATGGGATCTATCTCGGGTTATTGAGAGAGGCAAGTGACGAGATTGCTGGGGTCGTGATGATGATGGCAATAATAAAGTATCAATCAGATCTTTACATCTCCTCTCGCCACAGGCGATAGCCATTGAACTGGAGAGCAGCTAATATTATTCCTTTGTTTAAAAAGGGAGTAGGAAGAATGCATTACGAGCCAGTGAGCCTCACGTCAGTGGTGCAGAAACTGTTGGAGAGGATTGTTCGGGATTGGATTTACTGCCATTTGGAGAACCGGACAAGAGGGACAGTCAGCATAGCTTTGTCAGTCAGCACGGCAGCTAATGTCTTGTCAACTTGATTACAGTTTTTTGAGGAAGTGACAAAGGTGATTGATGGGGGTAGGGTGGTGGATGGTGTCTACATGGGTTTTAGTGAGGTACTTGATAAAGTCCCCCAGGGTAGGCTGATCCAGAAGATGAAGATGCATGGAATCCACGGCAACATGGCTATTTGGATTCTCAATGGCCCAATTCAACACAGACAGGATAGTGGTGAAAGGGTGTTATTGTGGCCAGAGGTCTGTGACCAGTGGAGTTCCGCATGGATCTGTGCTGGGACCTCTGCTGTTTCTAATATATACACAGATGGAAATGTAGATGGGTTGCTTGGTATATTTTCAGACCATACAAAAAGCTGTCAAAGGATACAGTGCGATATAGCTCATTTAGAGATACTGGCAAAGAAATGGGAGGATTCTGCCTGGCTTTAGGAATTATAACTGTAACGAGAGCTCAGATAAACTTAGTTTGTTTTCTCTGGAAGCCGAGGGGCGATCTGATAGGTTCATAAAATTGTGTGTGGCAGGAAGCTTTTAAGATGAGAGGGGGGAAGTTTTGTTTTAACACCAAGAGTGGTGGTTGCATTGAAAGCACTGCCAGGGATGGTGGTGGAGGCAGATACCACAGTGGTGTTTAAGAGACGTTTAGATAGGCACATAGATATGAAAGGAAAGGAGGGATACAGTGCCCTCCATGATGTTTGGGGCAAAGACCCATTATTTATTTATTTGTCTCTGCACCACAATTTGAGATTTGTAATAGAAAGAAATCACATGATAGTTAAAGTGCACATTGTCAGATTTTTATTAAAGACCATTTTTATACATTTTGGTTTCACCATGTAGAAATTACCGCTGTGTTTATACATCGTCCCCATTTAAGGCACCATAATGTTTGGGACATGACTTCACAAGTATCAGGTGCATTTAATTGCCTCCTTAATGCAGGTGTAAGAGAGCTCTCAGCACCTAGTCTTTCCTCCAGTCTTTCCATCACCTTTGGAAACTTTTATTGCTGTTTATCAACATGAGGACCAAAGTTGTGCCAATGAAAGTCAAAGAAGCCATTATAAGACCGAGAAACAACAATAAAACTGTTAGGGACATCAGCCAAACCTTAGGCTTACCAAAATCAGCTGTTTGGAACATCATTAAGAAGAAAGAGAGCACTGGTGAGCTTACTAATCGCAAAGGGACTGGCAGGCCAAGGAAGACCTCCACAGCTGATGACAGAAGAATTCTCTCTATAATAAAGAAAAATCCCCAAACACCTGTCCGACGGATCAGAAACACTCTTCAGGAGTCAGGTGTCGGTTTTCAATGATCACTGTCCGCAGATGACTTCATAAACAGAAATACAGAGGCTACACTGCAAGATGCAAACCACTGGTTAGCCGCAAAAATAGGATCCCAGGTTACAGTTTGCCAAGAAGTACTTAAAAGAGCAACCAGAGTTCTGCAAAAAGGTCATATGGACAGATGAAACGAAGATTAACTTATATCAGAGTGATGGCAAGAGCAAAGTATGGAGGAGAGAAGGAACTGCCCAAGATCTAAAGCATACCACCTCATCTGTGAAACACGGTGGTGGGGGTGTTATGGCCTGGGCATGTTTGGCTGCTGAAGGTACTGGCTCACTTATCTTCATTGATAATGCAACTGCTGATGGTAGTAGCATAATGAATTCTGAAGTGTATAAACACATCCTATCTGCTCAAGTTCAAACAAATGCCTTAAAACTCATAGGCCGGCGGTTCATGCTACAGCAAGACAATGATCCCAAACATACTGCTAAAGCAGCAAAGGAGTTTTTCAAAGCTAAAAAATGGTCAATTCTTGAGTGGGCAAGTCAATCACCCGATCTGAACCCCATTGAGCATGCCTTTTATATGCAGAAGAGAAAACTGAAGGGGACTAGCCCCCAACACAAGCCTAAGCTAAAGATGGCTGCAATACAGGCCTGGCAGAGCATCACCAGAGAAGACACCCAGCAACTGGTGACTTCAAGCAGTCATTGCATGCAAAGGATATGCAACAAAATACTAAACATGACTACTTTCATTTACATTGCTGGGTCCCAAACATTATGGTGCACTGAAATGGGGGACTATGTATAAACACTGCTGTAATTTCTACATGGTGAAACCAAAATGTATAAAAATGGCCTTTATTTAAATCTGACAATGTGCACTTTAACCACATGTGATTTTTTTTCGATTACAAATTGTTGAGTACCGGGGCAAATAAATAAATGATGGGTCTTTGTCGTAAACATTATGGAGGGCACTGTATGGAGCATGTGCAGGCAGAGGGGATTAGTTTAACCTGGTATTGTGTGCGTCATGGACATTGTGGGCTGAAGGGCCTGTTCCTGTGCTGTATCCAAGACCATATATTCTCCCTAAGACTCCCTGGTCCTGATGCACGGTCCTGAACGGAAACGGCATCTGCTACCTCTGTTGAGGCCAGTTTGTGACCTGATCCCAACACAGCCTGGTGTTATGGGTATGTGTGGTGGTGAGGAGAGAGGCCCACTGTTCTGACCTTTAGCCCTTGTTGTTCACCCAACATTTGTTTCTGAAGCTTTGTGTCTCTGTGTTTACAGGCTGTGGACTTTGTTATCATCCTCCACGCTGCTTTGATAATGTTCAGTGGGGCCCGCCCTTGTTACTGAATCAAAGTCCCCTCTCACCAGAACTGACGAATGCCCAGGGGTGTGCTGCAGGTGAAAGAGCCTTCACTACTAATACAGACCCAGTTGCAGGCCTGTGAGTTACAGGCAACACTGTGCTGGATCCCACAGCCATGTCTGTGTTCACATTCACCAGAGCTGTGACCACCCCCACCCTCCCCCCAGAGCTGTGACCCCTCCCACTCCCCAGAGCTGTAATCCCACCACCCCCCAGAGCTGTGATTCCCCCCCCCCCTCCCCCTCAGAGCTTTGACCACCCCCCCTCCCCAAGAGCTGTAATCCCACCAACCCCCAGAGCTGTGCCCCTCCCACCCCCAGATGAGCATGGTGGAGCAGGAGACCTGTGTGTGTGTGTGTGTGTGTGTGTGTGTGTGTGTGTGTGTGTGTGTGTGTGTGTGTGTGTGTGTGTGTGTGTGTGTGTGTGTGTGTGTGTGTGTGTGTGTGTGTGTGTGTGTGTGTTGTACAACTACACGTTGAAGGCTTGAGTTGGCACCATGTAGATAAGGATGGTTGTCAGCTGACCTGGGAGAAGCGAGGAGGATTTCTGGAGCTCGATACCATCGTGTGGCCACGTACTCTGTCAGCGCAGGGTTCCCCTCATCCTCCTGTATCTGATTGATGCAGCGAGCCAGACCAAAGTCACACAGTTTCACAAAGCAGTCGGCATCCAGGAGGATGTTGGAAGGCTGGGGAGAGAGGCAGCAGAGGGTCAGTGCTGGAAACAGCAGTGGCCGCGCTGTGGGGTACTGGAGGCCAGGGCTGCAGGAAGGTCCAGGAGCCAGAAAACTGTCACCTCCAGGTTCAAGAGCCGCGTGTTCCCAATAACAAGCAGGCTCTTGGACCGCTACCCCCCTCAGCAATCATCTACTATCAACTTTGTTCAGGCTGCACTGTGCACCAGTTCACATTATTATGGTCTGGTTACCTAGTATCATTGATAATTTACTGCATTATTGACGATTGTATATTTACTGTATTGTTATAAAACGGGGTCTGTGGTGCTGCAGCAGGTGGATGCCATCAGTGTCATGGATTATTACATTTAATCTTCACTTCCCCACACATATCACAATGAAACGCTGTGGATCCAGGGCAGGGGGCTGTGAGTTGGGGGGCTGTGAGCTGGGGGGTCTGTGAGCTGGGGGTCTGTGAGCTGGGGGGTTGTGAGCTGGGGGTCTGTGAGCTGGGGGGCTGTGAGTTGGGGGGCTGTGAGCTGGGGGGTTGTGAGCTGGGGGGGTTGTGAGCTGGGGGGTTGTGAGCTGGGGGGCAGGGGGGCTGTGAGCTGAGGGACTATGAGCTGGGGGTCTGTGAGCTGGGGGGCTGTGAGCAGGGGGACAGGGGGCTGTGAGTTGGGGGACTGTGAGTTGGGGGACTGTGAGTTGGGGGACTGTGAGTTGGGGGGCTGTGAGCTGGGGGGCTGTGAGCTGAGGGACTATGAGCTGGGGGGCTGTGAGCTGGGGGTCTGTGAGCTGGGAGGTTGTGAGTTGGGGGACTGTGAGTTGGGGGCTGTGAGTTGGGGGTCTGTGAGCTGGGGGTCTGTGAGCTGGGGGGCTGTGAGCTGGGGGTCTGTGAGCTGGGGGGCTATGAGCTGGGGGGCTGTGAGCTGGGGGGCTATGAGCTGGGGGACTGTGAGTTGGGGGGCTGTGAGCTGGGGGACTGTTAGCTGGGGGGCTATGAGCTGGGGGACTGTTAGCTGGGGGGGCTATGAGCTGGGGGACTGTTAGCTGGGGGGGCTATGAGCTGGGGGACTGTTAGCTGGGGGGGCTATGAGCTGGGGGACTGTTAGCTGGGGGGGCTATGAGCTGGGGGACTGTTAGCTGGGGGACTGTGAGCTGGGGGACTGTGAGCTGGGGGGGCTATGAGCTGGGGGACTGTTAGCTGGGGGGGCTATGAGCTGGGGGACTGTTAGCTGGGGGGACTGTGAGTTGGGGGGCTGTGAGTTGGGGGGCTGTGAGTTGGGGGGCTGTGAGCTGGGGGGGCTGTGAGTTGGGGGGGCTATGAGCTGGGGGACTGTTAGCTGGTAGGGTGTGAGTTGGGGGGCTGTGAGCAGGGGGTCTGTGAGCTGGGGGACTGTTAGCTGGGGGACTGTTAGCTGGGGGACTGTGAGCAGGGGGTCTGTGAGCTGGGGGGCTGTGAGCTGGGGGGACTGTGAGTTGGGGGGCTGTGAGCTGGGGGACTGTGAGCTGGGGGGCTGTGAGTTGGGGGACTGTGAGTTGGGGGACTGTGAGTTGGGGGACTGTGAGTTGGGGGACTGTGAGCAGGGAGGCTGTGAGCTGGGGGGCTGTGAGCTGGGGGGCTGTGAGTTGGGGGCTGTGAGTTGGGGGGCTGTGAGTTGGGGGGCTGTGAGCTGGGGGTCTGTGAGCTGGGGGACTGTGAGCTGGAAGACTGTGAGCTGGGGGGCTGTGAGCTGGGGGGCTGTGAGCTGGGGGACTGTGAGTTGGGGGGCTGTGAGCTGGGGGGGCTGTGAGCTGGGGGACTGTGAGTTGGGGGGCTGTGAGCTGGGGGACTGTGAGCTGGGGGGCTGTGAGCTGGGGGGCTGTGAGTTGGGGGACTGTGAGTTGGGGGACTGTGAGCAGGGAGGCTGTGAGCTGGGGGGCTGTGAGCTGGGGGGCTGTGAGTTGGGGGGCTGTGAGTTGGGGGGCTGTGAGTTGGGGGGCTGTGAGCTGGGGGTCTGTGAGCTGGGGGACTGTGAGCTGGAAGACTGTGAGCTCGGGGGCTGTGAGTTGGGGGACAGGGGGCTGTGAGTTAGAGTCGGCACTTGTACCTTCTGATCCCGGTGAATGACGTTTCCCGAGTGGATGAACTTGGTGGCCTTCAGCAGCTGGTAAAGGATGTAGCGGATGTGAATGTCTTTCAGGAGGTTCCCCTTCCTTATCACAGCATGCAGGTCCGTCTCTGTCGGGGCAAAAAGGGCAGGCCGCTGTCAGTCTTTTGGCCCAAGCCTCTGTGCTAATCCCCACCCGACCCCCACGCGCCCCCCTCCCCCACCCCTCACCCGACTCCCGCCGCACTCCACCTCCCTCCTCCACTCTCCACCGACCCTGACCCCACTCAACCACCCAACCCCTACCCAACCTCCCCCCCACTCCCCACCGGACACCTCCCCCACTGACCCCTCATCCACCCGACCCCTACATGACCCCTCCCCCACCTGACCTCGACCCCACCCGACCCCTCGCCCACTTCCCAGTGCCCCCACAGTGCAGCCCCTGACCAACACTTACCCATGAACTCAAAGACCAAGTAGATGTCTTTGTCGTTTGCTGCTCGGATGACATTGAGCAGTTTGATCACGTTGACATGATTTCCAAACTCCTTTTTTTTTAAATAAAAGTTATTTAACAATTATTACAATAATATTTACAGTACAAAATAAAACAAAAAAACCACCACCATAATACAAGACATACAAATATATTAAATAAACTATTATAGAACTATATTACAATTCACATCGAGGATGACTTCCTCCCCACATGGTGCCCAACATGCCCAGAAATCCCCCAGTGCCCATGGACAGCGCGTAGTCCCTCTCTAGTGCCACCCGGGCACGGACATAACCCCGGTAAAGGGGCAGGCAGCCGGCTCGGGCAGAGCCCTCTTCCACCTGGTGCCGTGACTCGCGGATGACCAGCTTGGCCCGGCCCAGGAGCAACCCAACCAGGACATCTTCAGCCCTACCCTCTCCCCCACGCACAGGGTGTCCAAAGATGAGGATGGTGGGTGTGAAGTTCAGCCAGAAGGCAAGGAGCAGCTCCTTTAGGTGTTGGAACAGGGGCTGCAACCTCACACCCTCCATATACACGTGGTACACAGACTCTTCCAGCCCACAACAGTGGCAGGCGGCTGGCGAGTCTGTGAACCGCGAGAGAAACAGGTTGCAGGGAACTCCTCAGTGCAGTGCCCTCCACCCCAGGTCCCCAATATAGAGGGGGAGAATCCCTGCGTAGATGGACCCCACTGGGAGGCCCCTCGCGACCAAATGGCAACAGGGACCACCATTTTGTGCCGGACTGTGGACCAGGGCGAGGCAGTGCAGGGTGTGGAGGAGGAGCCCGTATAGGACACGCCTCCCTGTGTCTCGGAGGGAGATGAAGGGTGTCGAGGAATGGCAGCTCATGTTGTGTAGGACCAGCTCCTGAGAAGGATTACGGTGCCTGGGTCTGATGAATACTTGTAGCTGAGCGGGGGTTTGCTCAACCGTGAGTACTCCACAAGTTTGAGCCTCCCCGATACCCGATGGGGCGGGACAAGGGCCGGCTGCTCTCATGACCGTGCTGTCACCCTCCACCGGCTGACGGGGGGCCTGGTCCACCTCAACCAGGTTGTAGACCTTCAGCAGGTCCCGGTAGAAGCCGGGCATCCCCAGCAGGACAGCACGGCTGATGCCCACCACCAGTGTCCACGTACCTCCTTGAAGGCAGCGGCCCTGTTGGAAAAAGTGCGTTGCCAGCACGTGCCACCTGGGAGGATGCCCAGAGTACAGATATCTCTGCAGGGTCCTGCGGCTGAGAGCTGCTAGTTGGGTGCCAATGCACACCAGCGACTGACCGCTTCCAAACTCCTGGGGCAGAGTGAGAGGTGAAGTGGTGCAGGGCTGAGCAGAGCAGGGCTGAGCAGTGCGGGGTTGAGCAGTGTGGGGCTGAGCAGTGCGGGGCTGAGCAGTGCGGGGCTGAGCAGTGCGGGGCTGAGTGGCGCGGGGGTGTAGTGGGATTGTAGAGACACAGCTAGCTGTCTCCAGTGCTGGGACGGGTTTGGCAGTTTGAGAATAAAGGGGAGCTGAGCTGTGGTGGAACATCCACGGCATATTGGTTGGTCTGTGTGAGGGCAGTGTTTGTGTATGGGCTGAGGCTTTGCCTTGTGAGGTTTTGGTGAGGAGGCTGAGCAGAGTTACAGGGCCAGAACAGTAAGACCATGTTACACTGCAGTTGCATGACATTGCTGAGGCCGCACAGAGTATTGTGCTGAGTTTTGGTCACCCTGCTGCAGGAAAGATGTGTAAGAAGCAGATGCTGGTTACAACAGAAGACAGACACAAAACACTGGAGTAACTCAGCGGGTCAGGCAGCATCTCTGGAGAAACGGAATAGGTGATATTTCGGGGCATAACCATTTGTCAGGACGACTGCTGAGTTACTCCAGCATATTGTGTCTATCCCGCTATAATGTAGGCAGGATGGCATTATCCAACTCCAGTTTTAATTCCATTTGGAATATCTTGGAAGGCCAAGAAACAAAGAACCAATCCTGGAAAGTGTGCAGAGAGCATTTATGAGGATATTGCCAGGACTAGAGTTATAAAGGCATGCAGCATGGGAACAGGCTCTTCAACACAACACTTCCATGCCCAACCAGGTGGCCCATCTACGACCTGTTCAAATATTTTTAAACTCTTTTATACCAGCCTCAGCTACCTTCTTGCCAGCTCATGCCACTTACCCAACGTGTCTGAACACGTTGCTCCTCAGTTCCTGTCATCTGACACCTATGTCCTCTGGTTCTTGATTTCCCTAGCCTGTGAAAAAGGCTCTGTGTAATCCCCTCATGATTTTATACATTTCTATATAATCATTGCTTAGCCTCCTGCTCTTCAAGGAATAAAGTATTTTATCTCCTTTTCGCATCTGGCCTTTATCACTCACTCCACCCCTCCTCCTAATCTGTATCCACCTATCACTTGCCAGACTTTGTCCTACCGCCAATTCTCGTTTCTGGCTTTCTCCCTCTACTCAAATCAGACTGAAGAAGGGTCGCGACCAGAAAGGTTGCCTGTCCATTCCCTCCACAGGATGCTGTCTGACCTGGTGACTTCCTCCAGCACTTTGGTATTGATCAAGCTTTCAGCTTCTGCAGTTGCTTGTGTCTGTCTCTAGATGCCTCTAAATACTGCTCAGGTTCCCATTAACTCTTTCCCCTCTCACTTTAAAAACATATCGGAAGAAGCTTAGGTTTGAAACATCAGGTGAGCTCAGGTTAATAGAATCAAGGGTCGTTTAGTTTAGAGATACAGCGCAGAAACAGGCCCTTCGGCCCACCGAGTCCACGCCGACCAGCAATCCCCACACACTAACACTATCCGACACCCACTAGGGACAATGTTACATTTACACCCCAAGCCAATTAACCTACAAACATGTACGTCTTTGGCGTGTGGGAGGAAACCGAAGATCTCGGAGAAAACCCACGTAGTCACGGGGTGAACGTACAAACAGCACCCGTAATCCGGATCAAACCCGGGTGTCCGGCGCTGCAAGCGCTGTACGAGAATGTTAGTGAAATACTTGGAAATACGGAGAAGAGGGAAAGGGATAGCTCCACTGGCAGCTGGAATAGACTCGATGGACCAAAAGGCCTCTTTTGTGTAACTAAGTATAAGAAACTCACCTGAAGGAACAAAATTTCTCGGAAGGTCCTCTGAAAAAAACAAGTAAAGTATTTCAGGCAGGTTAGTACAGGTTGCAGGGCCGCAGATGGGGAGGGAGCAGCTCCACAGTCTCTGGCAGGCACAGGGAAGAGCAACCCACCCCTTGAGATGAGGGCAGGGCTCCAGATTCAGGGACAGTTTCTTCCCACTGCTATAAGGCAACTGAACCATCCTATCCCCAACTAGAGAATGGGCCTGACCTAACATTTACCTCATTGCAGACCCTCAGTCTATCTGTAATCGGACTTTACTGGACTTTATCTTACGTCGATATTCCCTTTACCACGTATCTATCTATACACTGTGGACGGCTTGATTGTTATCATGTAGCACCTTTACGCTGACTGGATGGCACGCTACAAAAAGCTTTTCACTGTACATCAGTACACGTGACAATAAACTAAACTAACCTGTCTTCAATGCCAATGTAGGACTGGAGAGAAAGTCCCTGGCATGGCCAATGCACATGGGTGAATCAACGCTGGGAAGGGTTAAGGGAGAGCAGCCGGCAGGAATGGGGGGTAAATCCCAACTCCCCATCCAGGCGGGAAGGGGAAAAGCTCTCCCCCCAGAGCCGGCTTTGGACTGGCAGGCAAGAATGGGGAGGAGTTCCCCGACCAGCAATACACAGAGCATCTGCTCTGGAGCCTCACCGTGACTGGACAGTGGACAGATGCTCCACATCTGAGGACTGGCACAGGCCAGCACTGGGATCTCCAAATCAACCGGCAACCATCTCCACCCTGTCCCCAACGTACCTGAGCATCTGTCCGGTTTCTGAAGGCATCAAAGATTTTCTTCACTGCCACCACCTCCCCGGTCTGTCGATCGATTGCTTTCCACACTATTCCATACGCCTAGAAATTAGATTCATGGATGGGTCTGAAGAATAGTCTCTGTGCATCCGCTCATTCAACATGACAGCACGGGAACAGGCCCTTCGGCCCACAGTGTCTGTGTCAACCATGTTAAATAAATCTCTACCTACACGTGATCCCTATCCCTCCATTCCCCACATATCCGTGTATCTCTCTAAAAACCTTAAACACCATTATCATGTCAACTATTCCATGCAAAAAAACATGCCCCACACAGCTCCTTTTACACTTTCCCTCTCTCACCTTAAAGCTATGCCTCTCATCTCAACCGCTGGCATTCCAGACAAATTAGCACGGGCATCAAAGGTTACGGGAGAAGGCAGGATAATGGGGTTGAGAAGGTAAGATAAATCAGCCATGATTGAATGGCAGAGTTGACTCGATGGACCGAATGGCCTAATTCTCGTTTTATGAACATTCCAAGTCTGCCCAACCACTCCTTATAACTAATACCCTCTAATCCAGGCATCATTCTGGTGAACCTGCTCTGCACCCTCTCCAAAGCCTCCACATCCTTCCTGTAATGGGAGGGCCTGAATTAGCCCCGACTGGAGGTTGATCGGTCAGTGCGGGGGAGCTGAGATTCCCGCCTCATGCAGGAGCTTGATGCCCCAATGAGGAGGCCCGTGCGGCTATGGGGGTAAAATCGTCCCGTCAACGGAAGGTTAGAGGCCCCCGACCACTGGAGGTCAAAGAAGGGATGAGATTGAACTTTTTTTCGCCTTCCATCACAGTGAGGAATGTGGAGGAGTCACTGTGGTGGATGTTTATGTTAAAATGTATTTTGTGTGTTCTGTTGCTTTTTATTGGCAAGACTGTATGGCAAATCAAATTCCTCGTATGTTGCAAAATACTTGGCTAATAAAGTATGATTATGATTAGATGAATTGTCACAATCCTTTCCCAAAGGTAGAGGAGTCTAAAGACAGACATCATGTTTAAAATGGGAGGGGAAATTTTTAAGGGAACCCGACAGGCAACTATTTCACAGATGGTAGTGAGTATGTGGAGCAAGCACACAGAGAAAGTGGTAGAAGCAGGTATGATAACATTTAAAAGACATTGAGACAGGTACATGGAGTTTACGAGCATGGATGAGTTGGGCCGAAGGGCCTGTATAGCTCTATGATTCTATGTCCTAATGAAAGATCGTGAGACACAATTTTCCACATATAGTTTATGACCCTGACTCATCCTTAACTGCAGCGGCTGCCTCCTCAGAAGACATAGACACTTAAAAAAAGACTTTTATGTGAAGGGGGGGTTGGAGTATTCTTAGTCCCCTACCTGGTCGGAGAGGCGGGGACAGGTCATGAGTCGCCGAGAAGGCAGCGCTGTGGGTGCTGGGGCGCTTTTGGAGCGATCGCAGCCAGGGGTCGAGTTGCCGGGGTCGGAGCTCGCCTGCGGCCGGACGAGCCCCGAGCTCCGCGATGTTGGGATTCGCCGACCAGGTAGGGGACTAAGAATTAAAGTTTACCCCCCTTCACCCACCCACCCCACCACCACCACATAAAATCCCTTAAATGACTAACGCAAGATTTATAAATGATTCCCCCGGTCTCCGGGGAGGAGGCATCGCTCCAGACTTTTCAAGCCGCCCGCGGCTACCTACCTATCTGCAAAATCTTTTCATTCGGAAAACCGAAAATGTCCCGAAATCCGATAACAAGTGGGAAGGCTTTCGGATAAAAGGTTTGGCAGCATAGCTGTGACATCCTTAAAAATAGACACAGAAAAACTGGAGTAAATCTCAGGACAGGCAGAGAGAGAAGGAATGGGTGAGGATAGACCCATCAGACTATGGAAACAAGAGATATGACGGAGAGAAAAGAACAATGAATTTTGGGTCGAGCCCCTTCAAAAATACTGGGACTGATGGGGGGGCAGGAGCGAAGGATAGGAGAAAGGAAGAGGGGGAGACAGTGGGCTGTGGGAGGGCTGGGAAGGGGAGGGGAAAGAGAAAGGGAGAAGCTGTGGAGAGGGAAGAAGAAAGAGGGGGAAAGCACGGACTACCTGAAATTGGAGAAGTCAATGTTCATTGGGTAGTGTAAACTACCGCTGAGGTGCTGTATTGCAAACACTTCCCATGGAGGAGCCCAGGACAGATTGGTTGGATCAGAATGGGAGGGGGGTGAGTTGCACTGGAGATCTAATGCGAACTTTGCAGTTGGGCGAACTCAGCCTGCTTTGGTCCATGAGAGGACACCTAGAGCCACTAGATGACAGATTGAATCTCTGCCTCATCGGACTGCTTCGGTTCTTGGATGGAGTCAAGGGGAGAGGGGGAGTTGCGGTTGGTTGGTTGTTGACTTTTCAAGAGAAAGTACCGGGAGATGAACAGGGAGGTACGGAGGGAGCGTTTCTGCGGAAAGGAATGCAATGTGGCCAGTCGAAGGTGGGACTCGTGCTGGAGGATTATCTGTGTTGGGCGAGGTGAGCGATCGCCCTTGTTACAAGCCGGGAGATGCATGGAATATTTCTTCTTGGTCTCCATCCGGAGATATAGGGTTCCAAAATTTAGAGCTGAAGCACTCTTTTGTGACACCTAGAGCATGCACGCTGATGCAATAAATGATGTTTGAATGGAGGGAGGAGACTTTTGCATGTGGTAAACCTCTGCCTCATCGGGAAAGTTAACTGCTTAGGTCCTTGGAGAGGGGAACATCTAATCATGGGCGCAGATAGCGGCGTAGACGGAAGAATTAGGAATAGGGGATATAGTATTTGCAGGAAGCAGGGTGGGAAGACGTGCATTCAAGATACTTGTTGGAGTCAGTGGGTTTGTAATAGACACCGGTCAAAAGTCTATCTCCTGTGATGGAGACTGTGAGATCAAGAAAGGGGAGGGAGGTGTCGGAGATGGTCCAAGTAAATTTGAGGGCAGGATGAAAATTGGTGGTGAAGTTGATGAAGTCCATGAGTTCTGCATGGGTACAGGAGGCAGCACCGATGCAGTCATCAATGTAACAGAGATAGAGTTTGGGTAAGGGCCAGTGTACGCCTGGAACAGGGACTGTTCAACGTACCCTACAAAGAGGCAGGATTAGCTGGGGCCTATGCGGGTGTCCATCGCCTTGGACTTGGAGGAACTGGGAGGAGTCAAAGGAGAAGTTGTTGAGGGTGAGGACCAACTCCGCTAGGCGCAGTAGAGTATCAGTAGAGGGAAATTGGCTGGTTCTATGGTCGAGGAAGAAACGGAGGGTTTTAAGGCTTTCCTGGTGGGGGATGGAGGTGTAGAGTGACTGAACATCCATAGTAAAGATGAGGGAGTGGGGGCTCCGAAAGCGGAAGTCATTAAAGAGATGACGGGCATGTGAGTTATCTTGGACATAGGTCGGGGGAGATTGGACCGGGGGAGATAGGATAGTCGAGATACGTGAAAATAATTTCCGTGGGACAGGAGCAGGCAGAACCAATGGGTCTGCCAGGGCAGTTATGTTTGTGGATTTTGGGGAGAAGATAAAGCCGAGCCAGAAGTGATGAAATCAGTAATGGCGTGTGAGATTAAGGCCTGGTGCTCGTCTGTGGGATCATGGTCCAAGGATAAGTAGGAGGAGGTGTCTGAGAGTTGTCAACTGGCTTCAGCCCGGTAGAGGTCAGCATGCCAGACAACCACGGCACCTCCCTTGATTATAATGTCAGGGTTGCTGCAGAGTGAGTGGAGAGCTGTACGTTCAGAGGGGGTGAGTTTAGAGTAGGTGAGGGAGGGGACTGGAAATGTTGAGACGGTTGATGTCACGCCGGCAGTTAGAAATAAAGAGGTCTAGAGAGCATAGAAAGACGGTCTGGGGAGTCCAAGACGAGGGAGACGGGAGAAAGGGTCATCACTGGGTGGTGAGTCCCCTTCCCATAGAAAAAGGCCCGGAGGCGGAGGCGACGGAAGAAAAGCTCTACGTCATGGCGGACTCGGAACTCGTTGAGGTGGGGGTGGAGAGGAACAAAGGTGAGGCTTCTGCTGAGGACAGACTGTTCCGTATCAGAAAGGGGGAGGACAGGGGGGATGGTGAAGGCACGACAAGGGTAGGGGTTGGGGTCAGAGGAGGGCTGGGGATTGATCAGCCCTCCTCTTTCCTAAAGCAGGCAAATTCTGACCGCCAGAGTTCTTCTCTCATAGCCTTGTGAATTATTGAAACTTTTTAAATCTCTCCCTGCACTGGAGACCCGACCTTTTTCTCGTCGGGTTCCGTTGTCGTTGAGGCCGCAACGAGGAGCGGCCTCCAACAGGAAGAAGCCGGGGACTCAGGTGCCGACTCACCGTTGCCGTCGCGGAGCTGGCCGAGACCGGAGCGGTGGAGGACGCTGCTGCTGCTGCTGCTGCTGCTGCCGATGCCGCTGCTGAGTCGGGGGCTGCTGCTGTGGGTCTGCGGACAGCGGCGCTGGGAGCCCGCGGCTCCCTGGAGAGAGACCGCTTTTCGGGGCTCCTGCAACGGCGAATTCTCCCGCCCGAGTTGCGGGGTCGAAGAGCTCCTGGAGCGGGGCTTAGCACCACTGCCCCGCGCGGCTGGAATGGCCCGGGTACTTGCGAGCGCACACCGGGGGCTCCAACACCAAGACCGGGTCGAAGGGCCGAATGGTCTACTCCTACACCTATTGTCTATTGATTGTAATCAAGACCTCGCACCACCCGGCGTGGCTTCAATGGCCGCGGGACAATCGCCATCGCCAGCCGGGGACTTTGACTTTGACTCTGACATCGGGGGGGGGGAGAGTGCAGTGGAGAGATAAGTTTTTTTTGGCCTTCCATCACAGCTATGTGATGGATGTTTATGTAAAATTGTAATTATGTTGTGTCTGGGGTCTATTTGTGTGTAATGTATGGCTGCAGAAACGGCATTTCGTTTGGACCTCTAGGGGTCCAAATGACAATTAAATTGACTCTTGACTCTTGACTCTTGTATCTCTAAACTAAACTAAACTTAAGTGTGAAAACGCATACCTCCAGATTCATAGACAGTTTCTTGCCGACTGATATCAGACAACTGAACCGTCCACTCACCAACTAGAGTGCGGTCCTGACATCCCATCTACCACACTGCAGATCTTTGAACTATCTTTAATCTGACTATCCTTTATCTGTACAATGTGGATGGCCAATCATCCACAATCCATTTAGAACGGAGCTGGGGAAATACTTTTTCACACAGAGAGTTGTGAATCTGTGGAATTCTCTGCCTCTGAATGCAGTGGAGGCCAATTCTCTGGATGCTTTCAAGAGAGAGTTAGATAGAGCTCTTAAAGATAGCGGAGTCATGGGATATGGGGAGAAGGCAGGAACGGGGTACTGATTGTGCATGATCAGCTATGATCACAGTGAATGGCGGTGCTGGCTCGAAGGGCCGAATGGTCTACTCCTACACCTATTGTCTATTGATTGTAATCATTATTGTCTTTTCTTCACTGGATAGATTGTAACGAAAAGCTTTTCACTATTCACTTTGGTACACGTGACAATAAACCAAACTAAACTACAAGGGTGGGAAGGTACGGCAGATGCTGGTTTACATCGGAGATAGACACAAAAAGCTGGAGTAACTGCGAAGAAAGATCTTGACCCAATACGTTACCTATTTTTTCTCCAGAGATGTTGAGACCCGCTGAGTTACTCCAGCCTTTTGTAAACTAAAAGGGTGGTGCCCGAACCTGCATAATCTGTGTCTCCATCAAAGCACTGAGGTTGGCAAAGAATTCCACAATCTTGAAAATACCCAAGTCAGCACATCATTGCCAAAGCAGTGAAGCTGTTGGCTAAGTAAATGCTGGTGAAGGGGATTAATATAGAGACAGAGGTACAACCAGACACAGGCCCTTCGGCCCAACTCATCTGTGCCGACCAAGATACCTGCCAACACCAATCCCATTTGCTCATATTAATCCCATTTCCCTCTATCCTTTCCTATGCATGCACCTAATGCTTTAAATGTCATAATTTTACACTCCTCTGCGCAACTACTTCCCTATACCCAACCTCTCGTTGTGAAAAATTTGCCGCTATTTAAATTTCTCCCCCCTTACCTTAAACTGTGCCCTCTGACTATTTACCCTAAAGCCCCTCGTAACATTTTTCAGATCCATCAGGTCATCTCAGCCTCCTGTATTCTAGTCAGAATAAACTCAGCCCATCCACAAAAAGTGCTGGAGGAACTCAGTATGTCACACAGCATCTATGGAGAATATGGATAGGTGACATTTTAGATCAGGGTCTTGCTATAAGCCAATCTGGGGAGGTACAGGAGTCGCAAAACCACAACCATCTGGTTTAAGAACAGCTTATTCCCATCAACTATCAGCTTCTGAAACCACCTTGAACAGTACTAACTACCATCCTACGTCAGAACAGCACTGCTTTGGACTTTGCACTACGATGGTTGCTCTGTGTACTTTGGTTTTTACACTATCATGATCTGGTTTACTTAGATTTACTGATAAGTTGTTGCATATGTACTATTATTGCATCTAATGTGCAATTAACACTACTTGTTCTGATTCATACGCTGTTCCTATTGCATGCAGGTGGTGACACAGGTAAATGGGTGATGAAGGTGGCATTAGGCATTCTTGCCTTTGTTGGTCAGGATGTTACATGCAAGAATGGGATGTCATGTTATACCTGTTCAAAACGCTAATACGGCCAATTTGGTGTGCAGTGTCCCCCTGCTGCAGGAAGAATGACATTACATTGGAAAGATGCCATGTAGGACTGTAAAAGATTTACAATTAGTTGACAGGATCTGGAGGTCTTGAGTTATAAGGGGATGCTGGGGATGCTGGGACTTTATTCCTTGGAGTGCAGAAAGCTGAGGGGTAATCAAACCATGAGAGGTGCATAAAATCATGAGAGGAATAGATCGGGTAGACGCACAGTCTCTTGCCCAGATTGGGGAATCGCGGACCAGAGGACATAGGTTCAAGGTGAAGGGGAAATGATTTAATAGGAATCTGAGAGGTAACGTTTTCACACGGAGGGTGGTGGGTGTATGGAACAAGCTGCCAGAGGAGGTGGTTGAGGCTGGGACTATCCCAACGTTTAACAGTTAGACAGGTACATGGATAGGACAGGTTTGGAGGGATATGGACCAAGCGCAGGCAGGTGTGACTAGTGTAGCTGGGACATTGTTGGCCGGTGTGGGCCTGACGGACCCTGACCCGCTGCCCCACACTCACCCCCTGGCCCAGCCGCCGCCGGAGCCGGTACCGCCGGCCCCACACTCACCCCCTGGCCCAGCCGCCGCCGGAGCCGGTACCGCCGGCCCCACACTCACCCCCTGGCCCAGCCGCCGCCGGAGCCGGTACCGCCGGCCCACCGCCGCCTCCACCTCAGATGCGCTCATCCCGCTGGCCCGGCCTCGGCCTCGTCACCGGGGCATCACAACCGCGGCAATGGCCAACCGCGCCTGCGCCTGCGCACAGCGGCCCCGACGCCACCAGGGGGCTGGAACCTGTCCACCTGCAGGCTCCGTTTCCACGCCCTCTCCATAGACTCCGCCCTGAGTGACAGCAAGCGCTGTACCGGCCCCTCTCCACAGGTGCTCCCTCCGCAACCCCGCTAAGCCCCTACCCTCGCCCCAACAGGTCTCTCCCCCGCCCCCAACCCCATAACCCCGCCCCCAACCCTGACAGACAGGTCCCTCAGCTGCCTCTGAGCCACGCCCTTACCCCCAACGTTTGCCACGCCCCTCCATAGGCCACGCCCTCATCCCAACACAACCCCGCCCCTCTACACTGCCCCCTCTCTATAATCTGAATCTGAATCCCCTGAATTAGGCCCAGCTTATTCCCCCCACAGGCCCAGCTTCTGAAACCACCTTGAACAGTCACCCCCAGGCCCATCCTACCTCACCCCCAGCACTGCTTTGCCCTTTGCACTACGATGGCCCAGCCCCCTCACCGCCAGCCCCCTCACCCCCCAGGCCCAGCCCCCTCACCCCCAGGCCCAGCCCCCTCAACCTCAGGCCCTCGCCCCCAGGCCCAGCCCCCTCACCCCCCAGGCCCAGCCCCCTCACCCCCAGGCCCCTCACCCTTGAGGGGGGGCCCCCCTCCCACGCCCATCCATGCCCCCAGCCCTTCAACCCCAGCCCCCTCACCCCCAGTTCCCAGCCCCCTCCAACCTCATGCCCTCGCCCCCAGGTAAAGGCCCCCTCACCCCCAGGCCCTTGCCCCCCCTCACCCCCATGGCCCATGCAAGAATGGGATGTCATGTCATACCTGTTCAAAACCCTAATACCCCCATTTGGTGTGCAGTGTCCCCCACCTGCAGGCCCAATGACCTTACCCCCATTGCCCCCTTACCCATGTAGGACTGTAAAAGACCCCAATTAGTTGACAGGACGCCCCCCAGACCCAGCCCCCTGAGTTATAGGGGATGCACCCCCATGCCTGGCCCCCTATTCCTTGGCCCCCTCACCCCTGAGGCCCAGGCCCCTCACCCCATGAGAGGTGCCCCCTCACCCCCAGCCCCCTCAACCCCAGGCCCAGCCCCCTGCCCAGATTGGGGAATCGGCGGACCCCCCCAGGCCTAGCCCCCTCACCTCCAGCCCCCTCACCCGCCCCCCAGGCCCAGCCCCCTCACCCCCAGCCCCCTCACCCCCAGGCCCAGCCCCCTCACCCCCCTCAACCCCAGCCCCCTCAACCCCAGGCCTGGCCCCCTCAACCCCACGGCCCAGCCCCCTTACCCCAGGCCCAGCCCCCTCAACCCCAGGCCCAGCCCCCTCAACCCCAGGCCCCTCACCCCCAGCCCAGCCCCCTCACCATTGTTGGCCCCTGTGGGCCCCCGCCCCCTCACCCCCTGCCCCACACTCACCCCCTGGCCCAGCCCCCTCACCCCCGGTACCGCCGGCCCCCCCTCACCCCCTGGCCCCATCAACCCCGGGCCCAGCCCCCGCACCCCCCCCCCCTCACCCCCTGCCCCATCAACCCCAGGAGCCCACACCCCCGGCCCAGCCCCCCTCACCCCCCCAGCCCCCTCACCTCCCGCCCCCATCCCAGGCCCAGCCCCCTCACCCGGGGCCCCCTCACCTCCGGCCCACACATCCCAGGCCCAGCCCCCTCACCCCCCAGCCCCCTCACCCCCCCCCCCCTCACCTCCAGGCCCCACATCCCAGGCCCTCCCCCCCCACACCCCAGCCCCCTCATCCCAGACCCCTCCCCTGCCCGCTAAGCCCACCTTACCCCACACACCCCACCCCCAGCCCCTCCCAGCCCCCTCACCCCAGGCCCAGCCCCCTCACCCCCAGCCCCCACACACCCCCAGACCCCACACCCCACCCCCATCCCCCTCACCCCCAGGCCCCCCAGCCCCCCCCCCTCCCCCCAGGCCCAGCCCCTTCACCCCCCAGGCCCAGCCCCCTCACCCCCCAGCCCCCCCCCCCCCCACCCCCGCAGAGACTGCCACAGGCAGAACCAGCTGCCAATGTCAGACAGACACAAAGTGCTGCAGTGGCAGAGAAGGAATGGGGAGACGTTTCATCTTCAGACTGAGATTCAGGGGAGAGGGATAAGGTGTGAAAACAATACATCAAAGCAGACGCCGCTCAAGCAAAATGCAGAATGTACAATCTCAGGTGTTTATTGAAAGAAAACTCCATCCACCCGGAGCCTAGCAGCAGTGGGGCAGAAACAGCAAAAACCGCGCAGAACAGGAAGAGGCTGGGGCAGGTAGCCCTTCATGACGAGTGCAGGAACCGGTTGAACGAGTTGTAGGCAGATTCCAGATCAAACAGCATCTGACGTACTTGCGAGTCATCCAACTCGTCCGAGGCGGACATCGCACTCAGCTTCTGTAGCCTGCAATGCAGAGGGTGGTGTGAAACCAGACCTCCAACTCAATAACTGCCGCAATCTGCAGCGAGAGTACCCTCCACACAGAGCTCTATTATCCCACAATAATCGCACACATTTGTCATATCATACTATGTTTGCATATTCTGTTGTGCTGCAGCAAGTAAGAATTTCATCTACTTGGGACGTCTCTATACTGCTAAAACTATTCTTATTTTTTGTGTTTGTGCTGACGATGTGTCAATCTGCTTTTCCTATCTTCTCCCAAACACTAGGTCCCAGCCTTCCCATTTACACACATCCTACTCACATTTCTCCTGTTGAGGCGATAAACATCTTCCCTTCGCATTCCCACCTATATTTCTGAACTTATAATCATTTAAAATTTAAAAAACAGCCCAAAAACTCACCCATTTTGGAAAAAAGCACTCGAGTGACGTCAAAATGCACTCACAAGGCAGGACGGGAGGAAGGGGCACTCCAGCACTCACGTGGTGGCAGCAGCCGGTGCCCAACGCCCGGTGGGGAGGGTGGTGCTGGAGCAGGAGTGAGGGCCGAGCCCGGGCATTGGGATGGGGCTGTGACCGGGGCCGAGAAAGAAGCAGCCGCTGGAACCAAGGACAAGCCTGGGTCCGGGGTCAGGGACAAGCACACTGGAGCCCAGGCAGCGCCGAGCTGATGGCTGGAGTCTACAGCCAGGGCCGGGCCGGGCCGAGAACAGGAACCAGGCCGAGTTCCAGGCACTGGTGCTGCTCTACGACCTGGGTAGGTCCTGGGGCAGGGAATGGGAGGAGGATGAGGGAAATGAGGAGGGAGATCGGGTGGGGAGTGGAAGAGGGAGATGGGGGGGGGGGGGGGTGGAGTGGAAAAGCAAGCTGCCCTCCCCCACCCATACCCACCTTCTCTACCCCTCTCCCTCCCTCTCTCTACCCTCCCTCCACCCACTCTACCCCCTCCCTCTCTATCTCCTCCCCCTCCCTCTCTACCCCTCCCTCTCCCTCTCTCCCTCTCTACACCTCCCCCTCTACCATCCCTCCTTCTCTAGGGATTGAAAAGGGAGTGCTGGAGGATGTGGAGAATTGAGCCGCACCTGCGCAATTGGGAGCTATGCGTGAGTGGTGCAATATTGTGTTGGGGGGTTGGGTAGGTGGTGGGATCTTGCGTTGGGGAGCAACAGGTCTGCACTTGGTCTAGTATGACAATAAGACACTATTGACTGTCAATCCCACACTAATCTCACTGCCCCGCTCTCCCCCCACCGACTCTGCATTCCCAAAACTGCTCCAAACACGGTCTAACCAGTGCTTTCTAAAGCTTCAGCCTTGCATCCCTGTTTTTATATTCTAGTCCTCTCTAAATCAATAGAAACATTGCATTTGCATTCCTCACTGCTGATTTGACTTGCAGATTAACTCTATCACGATCATGAATCACTGACCAGACACAGGTGTGTGCATCCACTTAATTTACACACGTGGCCCCAGCAATCCAGCCCTCGGCCCAATGCGACCAATTTCCTGGACAATCAACGGAGGACCTCAGCTTGTCAAGCAGCATCTGTGGAGGCAGAGAAGTGGTCGACATTGCGGGTCGACACCCTGCAAGTCCACTCTGCCTCCCACACTGCCTGACCCGCTGAGTTTGCCGGCTGCTGGTCTCTTGCTCCGGTCTTGTATCCTTCCTGTTGACCCTTCCAATGAGCACTGGACCCGCACTGTCCCTCGGTGACCCTGGTTACCAGGTCCTGGCCATTCGAGAGCTCCACACCTCTCACTATTTTAATACCATGCCGGTTTGGAGCGCAGGTGGCTGAGGGGTGACCTTATTGAGGCGTACAAGATCATGTGGGCATGGATAAAGCGAACACTCACAGTCTGTTTCCTGGGGAGAGGATTCTAAAACTAGAGGGCACAGGGTTAACGTGAGAGGGGAGAGATTGATGAGGAACCTCACACAATGCTACCACACCTCAAACAAATTTCCTTAAATAGAATTCCTAAATTTCCTGGAATTTCCTGGAACTGCGCACACGCCTGCGCGGGGAGACTGCGTCATTTTGTGTCCCTACCGCATCATCGGTGCCATTTTCAATTGTGAGGCGGATGACAGGCCTCCCCCAACTGCGCAGGGCCGTAAATATACTTTTATTCCACAAATCATCCCGCGGGCCGGATTGGACCCCTGTGCGCACCCGATGTGGAAATTTCCCGAAATTATTTCATTTTCCTAAAATTACCTGAAGACCAACAGAATTTCCTGAATTTCAGGTAATTTCCTTCAAAGTGGAAACACACTCAGGGGCAACTTTTTCACTCAGAGGGTAGTCTATATCTGGAATGAGCTGCCTGGAATGAGCTGCCAGAGGGAGCTGTAGAAGTGTAACAATTATGACATTTGGACAGATATATGGATAGGAGGGGGTTAGAGGGATATGTGCGAGAAATGGGACTAAGCCAATGTGCTGACTAGGTGGGCTGTTTCTGTGCTACATTAGTGGGATCTTGCTGCCCCAATAACTGGGACCCCACACCTCTCACTGTGGGATGGATGCTGGTGAACCCATGACCATGTACTGACTCGCGTACAAACTGCAGCACAGACACTCACCACTGGTCCACCTTCTCCTTGCCCTCAAAGTCCGGGGGCAGGTTACTCATTCGATTCATGGTCTCCATCAGCTCGCGGAGGTCAGGCTGGATCTAAGGGGAGGCACAGGAGCTGTCAAGATTAAACACAGACCCTTCACCAGGCTGTGCCACTCACCACGACTGTGGCAGACGGACTGCTGGAATCTGGAGCAGGAAGCAAAGTGCTGGAGGAACTCAGTGGGTCAGGCAGTGTCTGGGGGTGGGGCTGCTTACCTCATCCATGGCGCGGATCTCCAGGCGCAGCTTGTCCATGACGGTAATGAAGAGCTGTGGAGAGACAGAGGCAGCCGTCAGTGAGGTGGGGCAGTGAGGCTCACGGACATGATGTCGGGGGGGGATGGGACAACTTACAGACACGATGTCGGCAATGCAGCGGTTCAGGTTGCCCTTGTCGTCCTTGATAGTGATGGGACGGTCCTCTTTGATCCGCTCCATGGCCAGTGGGCAGTCCAGCTGTGGGGGTGGAGTGGTCAGTACAGCCCCTCCCTCCACAACACCTCCCCCACACCCCCATCTTCCTTCACACACCCTCACCCCCTCACACACTGCCCCTCACCCGTCACACACACCCTTCACCCAACTCCCCTCACACAACTGCCCCTCATCCCCACCCCCCCCGTTACACACACCCCCCCTCACCCCCGTCACACACCCCCGTCACACACACCCCCCCTCACCACACACACCCCCGTCACACACACACCCCCTCGCCACACCCGTCACACACACCCCCGTCACACACACACCCACGCTCCCCACCCCCCCACACACCCTCCGCCCCTCACCCCCCCCACCACACCACCAACTCCCCCACACACACCCTCATCCCCATACCTCCCCCACCCCACCCCCACCCATCACCCCACCCCCCCTCACCCCAACTCCCCTCACGCCCTCATAACCCACCCCCCCCCCGTCACACACATCATCATCCCCCACACACATACCCACTCCCACACCTTCACCCCCCTCCCCATCTCCCACCCTCACACACCTCCCCCCACCCCACCCCCACTGCATCCCTCTCCCCTCCCCCCACTCACACGGTAGCGACGACAGAACTCATCGATGGAGGCGAGGTCGGCCCCCTGCACCTGTCGGAACGCAGCCTTGTACTGAACCAGCAGCCGCGAACAGGCAGCCGTATACCTGTAACACAGGGGGGGGGGGGTCACTGTGGGAACAGGCAGTGTGGACCTGTAACACGGTGACCTGGGGGGGGGGGGGGGGGGGGGGGGGGGGGTCACTGTGAAGAACAGGCAGTGTGGACCTGTACACAGGGGGGGGGGGGGGGGTCACTGTGGGAACAGGCAGTGTGGACCTGTAACACGGGGGGGGGGGTCACTGTGGGAACAGGCAGTGTGGACCTGTAACACAGGGGGGGGGGGGGTGGGGTCACTGTGGGGAACAGGCAGTGTGTACCTGTAACACAGGGGGGGGTGGGTCACTAATAATAATAATAATGCATTTTATTTGCTGCCGCATTTCTGGATACCCAAGGACACCTTACAGGACATAAAATCACAATACATTTATCAATATCAAGTTGATTATAAACAAAAAACAAAAAAAAACCCAATAAATACACAAAACATTTTAATCATTAAAATCAGGGTGAAGATGGTGGAAGTTATGTCGGGTATGCTAATCTAAACAGGTGTGTTTTGAGTTGTGATTTGAATTGATCGATAGTGTCCAGGTGACGGATGGGAGGTGGGAGAGTGTTCCAGAGACGTGGGGCAGAGCAGCTGAAGGCTCTGGCACCCATGGTGCTGAGTCTAAATGTGGGGACAGTTAAAATTGCAGCTGAGGAGGAACGAAGTGACCGGGAAGGAGTGTATGGTAGCAGCAGGTCAGAGAGGTATTGGGGGGCAAGGTGGTGTAGGGCTTTGAAGGTCAGCAGTAAAATCTTGTAGTTAATCCGGTGGTGCACAGGGAGCCAGTGGAGCTGAGTGAGGATGGGTGTGATGTGGTCCGATGATCTGGTGCGGGTGATGATCCGGGCTGCAGAGTTCTGAATGCATTGGAGGCGATGAAGAAGTTTATTGGAGGTGCAAGTGAGGAGGGCGTTGCAGTAATCGATGCGGGATGTGACCAGAGCGTGGATGAGGACTTTTGTATTGTCTTTGGAGAGGGAGGGGCGGAGTCTGGAGATGTTGCGGAGATGAAAAGTATGCAGAGCGTGTGATATTGCTGATGTGGGGGCCAAAGGAAAGTGTACTGTCCAGAATGACGCCAAGACTTTTGACATGGGAGGAGGTGGGTATGGGTGAGTCATCAACTGAAATGATGAATGGGTGGGTTTTGGAGAAAGATCAAGCAAGCAGGAGGAGTTCTTGGACTTGGTGATGAGTTTAGTTATTTCTTCGACTGTTGGAAGCTGGAAAGTAGATAGTGTGGAGAGTAGGGAGTCCAGTGTGGAAGTCCAGGGTGGGCTGTTGTGAGCAGAAGCTGAGAAAGAGTTCAATTGGTGATGAATGCTGGTGATTTTGGAACTGAAGACGTCCAAATACGTATTACACTGAGCAGTGGAGGTGAGGTGATTCGAGGTTTCAGGAGGATTACGTAGTTTGTTGAAAGTGGAGAATAAAGTCCGAGTGTTATTTTCACTGTGGCTGATGATGTTGTAGTAGGAGGATTTAGCAGCAGTCAGGGCATTTTTATATGAGAGTCACTGTGGGGAACAGGCAGTGTGTACCTGTAACACAGGACAGGGTCACTGTGGGGAACAGGCAGTGTGTACCTGTAACACAGTGGGGGGGGGGGGGTCACTGTGGGGAACAGGCAGCGTGTACCTGTAACACAAGAAGGATGGGACACAGCCAGCCGTGTACCTTCAACACAGTGGGGGGGGGGGGGGGGGGGGGTCACTGTGGAGACTGTACGTTGCCATTGCCCTTGTATCAGGGCACCGAGGGGCTGGAATGAGCCGTCCACAGTGTGGCTCCTAGTACACAATGAGGGGGAAACAGGGTCACAGACACTACCCCCCACCTCCTGACCCCTCCACCCCACCCCACTCTTCCCCTCCCCAGGCCCTCTCGGGAATCAAACACTTACTCAGTGGGAGTGACGCAGTCCTTGATGTAGGTTTTCTCCAGAGCCTGAAGGGTCTTCACAACAGCAAACAGCTCCGCCATGTTGTCAAACCTGTGGTGTAGGGGGACCCTCAGTTGGTGAACACCACCCCCCCCCCCATTCCCCGCCCCCTCTCCTCCCCATTCCCCGCCCTCTCCTCCCCCCTCTCCTGCCCTCTTCCCCCCCTCCCCACCCCCTCTCCCCCTACCTTCTCCTCCCCCTCCCCTTTGCCCCCCTCCTCAACCCCTCTCCCCCCTCCTCTCCCCCTCTCCCCTCTCCCCCCTCCTGCCCTCTCTCTCCCTCCCATCAATGGGCCGTGGCCATCACCATCACTCACTTCTCCCGCTCCCGGGCATTCTTGTACAGCTTCACCTCCTGCAGGGGAAGAGAACGATTCACACAGGGATTGCACACTCACACACCATCCACACACCCCCTCTCCTCCCCACACCCACACTGTCTCCCTTCCCCACCCCTCTGCAGGGTAGAGAACACTTTACACAGGGACCTCACACCTTCCCCCTCCCCCCACCCATCCATTCCACACCCACCCTCCCCACACCCTCTCTCCTGTACCTCCCCTTTCCCCACCTTCCCTCCAGACATCCACTACTGTGACACCACCCCCCCCCCCCCCCACCCCCTGCTTGCCAGTCCCGGTCTGATACCTTCTCCCGCCAGTGCCCCTCCACCCCAGGCTCAGTCTGACCCTGTCTACCTTCCCCCCCCCTCCCCCTACACCCCTCCCATGTGCCCATTTATCTCACCTCATACAGCTCCGGTTTGTTCCCTTGACCTGAAACATTCAAAAGGGAATCATTTGGACTGATTAGCCCCTGATCCTGCAGAGGGAGCCATGTCCCTTGCCCACGACCCAACGCCCAACCTCAGCTCACCCACGCCAGCGGGGGGCCCAGCAGGAGGATTGACAGCAGACATACTGACAGACACCACACTCAGGCCCTTGAGGCCACACTGTGAGCCCGTGAGCAGGTCTGGTCACCCAGTTACAGGAAGGATGGCATTGAGTTGGAAAGGGTGGAGAAGATTCATCGGGATGTTACCTGGGCTTGTGGACTTGAGTTCAAGGGAGAGTTTAGTTTAGAGATACAGCGCGGAAACAGGCCCTTCGGCCCACCGAGGCCACGTCGACCAGCGACCCCCGCACATTAACACTATCCTACACACAAAAGGAACATTATTTTTTTACATTTACCAAGCCAATTAACCTACAAACCCGCACGTCTTTGGAGTGTGGAAGGAAAGCGAAGATCTCGGAGAAAACCCACGCCTATCTCGGGGAGAACGTACAAACTCCGTCCAGACACCAGCACCTGTAGTCAGGATCGAACCCGGGTCTCCGGCGCTGCATTCGCTGTAAGGCAGCAACTCTACCACTGCTCCACCGAGAGGTTGGATAGGCTGGGACTGTTTTCTTTGAAGTGTAGGAAGGTGAGGGGTTAATCTTATTGAGGTGTACAAGATCATGAGGGCATGGATAAAGTGAACACTTACATTCCCAGGGTAGAGGATTAAAACAAACTGAAGGGTATTGGCTTGCAAGAGGGGAGATTCTCAGAGACAATCTTTCACTGAGAGGGTAGTGCGTATCGGGAACGAGTTGCCAGACGAAGCTATGGAAGCGGATACAATTATGACTTTTAAAAGGCATTTGGAGATGTATGGATAGGAATGGTTCAAAGGCATTTGGGGCAAATGCAGGCAGATGGGACTGGGTGTGTTGTACAGCTCTGACTATGGTGAAGATCAATAGCAGAATGTGCTGGGATTAACTAAAGGAATAACACAGAACACAAATGGCACATGCATAAATACTGCCTTAAAAATCAAATCAAAGGTACATGAAGATACAAACATGAAGATACAAACATTGAAGGTACAGACAAAACAAAAGTATCCTGCGAGGGTGTGGTAAGGTTCTGACCATTCCACAGCTGTCTATACAAGGACAGAGATGCTGACGTTATTGGTGAATGAGTGCACGGCAACTGCTGTTCGGCCCAACTCTTACATTGGGCAGCTTACACTTCAGCGGTATGAACATTGACTTCTCTAACTTCAAATTACCCTTGCTTTCCCTCTCTCCATCCACTCCCCCTTCCCAGTTCTCCCACCAGTCTTACGGTCTCCGACTACATTCTATCTCTGTCCCGTCCCCTCCCCTGCCATCAGTCTGAAGAAGGGTCTCGCCCCGAAATGTCACCCATTCCTTCTCTCCAGAGATGCTGCCTGGCCCGCTGAGTTACTCCAGCATTTTGTGTCTATCTTCTTACATACCAACTATGTCCCATCTACACTGGTCCCATTTGCCAACCTTTCACCCCTACCTCTCTGCATCTTTCATATCCATGTACCCGGGCCAAGTGTCTTTTAAATGTTGTTATAGTATTTGCCTCAACTACATCCTCTGGCTGCTCGTTCCATATATCCACCATATTGTTGTGTGGAAACAATGCCCCTCAGGTTTCTATTAAATCTCTGAACTCTCACCATAAACCTGTGTCCTCTGGTTTTTAACTCCCCTGCCCTGTGACAACAGACCATTCATTCACCTTATCTATCCCCGTCCATCTACATCAGTCACTATGCTCCAGGTAAAATAGACACAACTTATCCAACCTTTCCTCACAAGTCAGATATCTTTGTTAATCATTTTCACCCCTTTTTGAGTATCTTCTTCGCTAATTTGCTTCCACAGATGTCAGGCTCACTGGCCTGTCGTTCCCAGACTTTTCCCTTCAGCCCTACTTGAATAGAGGCACAACATTTGCCACCCTCCAGCCCTCGAGCGCCTCACCCGTATTTAATGACGACTTGTAAATCCCAGCCAGGGATCCTGCAAACTCATGTTCATAAGTGTTTAAGAAGGAACTGCAGCTGCTGGAAAATTGAAGATACACGAAAATGCTGGAGAAACTCAGCGGGTGCAGCAGCATCTATAGAGCGAAGGAAATTTCCTTCATGTTCATAAGTGACAGGAACAGAATTAGGCCATTCGTCCATCGTCTACTTCCTCATTCAACCAGGGCTGATCTATCTCTCCCTCCTAACCTCATTCTCCTGCATTTGCCCCTGACACCCACACTAATCAGCAATGTCCTCTCTAGTTCCCCACAATGTCCTCGGATATATCTGATCAGGCCCTGGAGATGTGTCTACCTTCATGCACAACAATACCTTGTCTACCTTCATACACAACAGCGGCCCCATCGAGTCCTCCCCGGGCCCGGCCCCGCACCCTCTACCCCGGCCCCGCACCCTCTACCCCGGCCCCGCACCCTCTACCCCGGCCCCCGCACCCTCTACCCCGGCCCCGCACCCTCTACCCCGGCCCCGCAGCCTCACCTCCCGCAGCGGCCGGGATCCCCTGAAACATCCTGTAGACCAAAGATTATAGAAGCGGAGGAAAGATGTCAACTCTCACTCGGCCCCGACTCCTCCTCCTCAGCAGCAGCAGCAGCAGTAGCGCCCCCTCCCGGCCCGGAGCCGCCATCACACCTCCAGCCACAGCGCCCCCTCCCGGCCCGGAGCCGCCAGCACACCTCCAGCAGCAGCGCCCCCTCCCGGCCCGGAGCCGCCATCACACCTCCAGCAACAGCGCCCCCTCCCGGCTCGGAGCCGCCATCACACCTCCAGCAGCAGCGCCCCCTCCCGGCCCGGAGCCGCCATCACACCTCCAGCCACAGCGCCCCCTCCCGGCCCGGAGCCGCCATTACACCTCCAGCAACAGCGCCCCCTCCCTGCTCGGAGCCGCCATCACACCTCCAGCAGCAGCGCCCCCTCCCGGCCCGGAGTCGCGGCGGCCCTTGTCATGTGCAGCAGCCGATGAAGTTGCTACTTTCCGTCAAAGATCTTATAGCGGAGCAAGATGGGTTACTCTCACGCAAACGTCAGGTCCGCTCATGGGCGGATTCATGGTGATTATAGGACTCATTTTAGCAACCAGTCCCCGCCATCTTGATCCGCCATCTTGCTTCCGGTCAAAGATCCGATCTTTGTTTCCGCAGTGGGGAGAGGGAGTGTGGGGCCCGGGGGGGAGGGAGTGGGGGGCCCGGGGAGAGAGGGGGGGGGGCCCGGGGAGAGGGGGGGCGGGGCCCGGGGAGGGGGAGTGTGGGGCCCGGGGAGTGGGGGTGTGGGGCCCGGGGAGTGTGGGGGTGGGGGCCAGGGAGAGTGAGACGTGGGGCAGCGAGGAGAGGGTGTGTGGGGCCCGGGGAGAGGGAGAGTGGGGGGCACAGGGAGAGTGTGGGGACCCGAGGAGTGGGGAGTGTGGGGCCCGGGGAGGGGGAGTGTGGGGCCCGGGGGGGTGGGGCCCGGGGAGAGGGGGTGTGGGGCCGGGGAGGGTGGGGCCGGGGAGAGGGGGTGTGGGGGGGGAGGGGGGGGGGGGGGGGGGGGAGGGGGGGGGGGGGGGTGGGGGCCGGGGGGGGTGGGGTAGGGGGCCGGGGGGGGGGGGGGTGGGGGCGCGGGGGGGGGGGGTCGGGGGCCCGGGGAGCGGGGTTTGGGGGCCGGGGGCGCGGGGAGAGGGAGTGTGGGGCCCGGGGAGGGGGGGTGTGGGGCCGGGGGAGGGAGGGAGGTGGGGAGAGGAGGGGAGTGTGGGGCGGGGGGGAGAGGGAGTGTGGGGCCCGGGGAGAGGGGGGCCCGGGGAGGGGGTGTGGGGGGCCGGGGAGAGAGGGTGGGGGCCGGGGAGAGGGAGTGTGGGGGGGGAGAGGGGTGTGGGGCCCGGGGGAGGGGGGGGGGCCCGGGTGGGGCCGGGGTGGGGAGGGGGGCCCGGGGAGGGGGGGTGTGGGGGCGGGGGGAGAGGGAGTGTGGGGCCCGGGGGGAGAGGGGGTGTGTGGGGCCGGGGAGGAGGGGGTGTGGGGGGGGAGGGGGGTGTGGGGCCCGGGGAGAGGGGGGTGTGGGGGGGGAGAGGGGTGTGGGGCCCGGGGAGAGGGGGGTGGGCCCGGGGGTGTGGGGCCCGGGGGAGGGGGTGGGGGGGGTGGTGTGGCCCCCCGTGGGGGGCCCGGGGAGAGGGGGTGTGGGGCCCGGGGAGAGAGTGTGGGCCCCGGGGAGGGGTGTGGGGCCCGGGGAGAGGGGGAGAGGGAGCGGGGCGGGTAGTGAGGGGGGAGACATTGTAGTGAGCCGGGGGGAGCGGAGGCGAGGGGGTAGGAGGGGGGGGACATAAGGGGGGCAGGGCGAGTGAGTGGGGGGATAAGGCCTAGTGTGTGTGAAGTTGCGGGGATCTTTGCTTTCCGTTACTTGCCAGCCCAGTGGCTGCAATGTCCCACAGATAATGACAATAAACAGTGCGATGCATTCAGTCCCTGCCCGCCACTCTGTGTACGAAGCGACTGCACATGCAGGGTTAAACCGAAGGTACATACAAAATGCTGGAGTAACAGCGGGTCAGGCAGCATCTCTGGAGAAGGGTCTCGACCCGCAACGTCACCCATTCCTTCTCTCCACAGATGCTGCCCGTCCCGCTGAGTTACTCCAGCACTTTGAGTCTACCTCTCTGCCCTGGGTCTCCTCCATTGGCAAGGAGAAGCCACACACAAACTGGTGGAGCAGCACTTTATATACTGCTTGGATACCTTACAACCCAATGGTATGAATATTTAATTCTCCCCTCCTCTCCCTCCCCTCCTCTCCTCCCTCTCCCCCATCTCCTTTCTCCTTCTCCCCTCCCCCTTCTCCCCCTCTCTCCTCTCCCTTCTCCCCTTCTATCTTCTCCCCTCCTCTCCTCCCCATCCCTTCTCCCCCTCCCCTGCTCTCCTCCCCCTCCCCTCCTCCCTTCTCCTTCTCCCATTCTCCTTCAGTGGTGGAGAGGTCAGTATCTGTGATGGACCACTCTGTAGTCTCTTTTATCCTCGAGCATTCAAGTTATTGTACCGGCCCACGATCCCCAGGGGGTAGGACAGCAATGTCTGGCATTGTTGCAGGACAATGCTGAGAACTATATTGTGCACTGTACCTTCCCCTTTGCCTTATGTATTGTACTTGAGTTTGACTTAATTTTATTTATGTATTGATATGTTTGAATAGCATGCAAAACAAACCTTTTCACTGCCCTCAGTACATATAGAACAGAACAGTAAAGCACAAGGACAGGTCCTTCAGTTTATAATATCTGTGGCAAACATAGTTTAGTTTGGTTTACATTTTCACATAAACCGAGGTTCAGTGAAAAGCTTTTGTTTGCATGCTATCCAGTCAAAGAAAAGACTACGAGGATACAATCAAGCTGTCCACAATGCAGATGCACACGCACTCACTCTCTTAGATGGGGCATGTTGGTTGGCATGGATTTTGGGTTAAAGGGCCTGTTTCTGTGCAGTATGATTCTACCACCAAGTCGAGAGCTTCATGTTTCTCAGTGTGAACATCACCAGCAATCTGTCCTGGTCCAAACATATTGAAACTATGGCCAAGAGATCACACCAATGCCTCTACTCTCTCAGAAGACTAGGAGGTTTGGCATGTCACCAAGGACTCTCACCAATTTCTACAGATGCTCCGTACAATGCATCCTATTGGGATGCATCACAGCTTGGTTTAGGAACAGCTCTACCCAAGACCACAAGAGAGTGCAGAGAGTTGTGGATGTAGCCCAGCCCATCACACAGACCAGACTCCCCACCATCGACTCCATCTACACTTCACACTGCCTTGGGAAAGCAGCCAACATAATCAAGGACCACTCACACCCTGGTCATTCCCTCTTCTCCCCTCTCCAGTCAGGCAGAAGATACGGAAACGTCAAAGCAAGTACCACCAGATTCAGGATCAGCTTCTTTCCCGCTGTTACCAGGCTACTGAAGTCTTACCATAAGTTATAGTGTAATCCCAATGTTCCAACCTACCTCATTGTGGCCTTTGTACTTTTTCATTGTAACTGTAACTATATTCTGCACTCCGGTATATTTCTCTGTGCACTACCTGTTGTACTTGTGTGTAGTTTGCTGATATAGTCTGAATTGCCTGGAGTTCACATGACAAAGCTTTTCACTACCTTAGCACAGATGACGATATTAACCCATCACCGATGCAAACAATGGGGACAGTAAAGCACAAGGTGGGGCAGGACCCTCGTGGGCAGTGTGGAGATAGAATGCTTGAAGATCAACATCTCAGACCTGCTCTTGTTCAGCGGTCACCTCTAGGCTTCTTACCAACAGTGGCAGGCTGGCACCCCATGCCGCTGGAGAGACGCCACCAGAAGTGTGTCCACGTTCACTGAGAGACAGGAAGAGACCCTCGACAGAGCCCAGCCTGAGCTCCACGGAGCAGGGCCCGCCCAGGAGGGGCAGACATTGACCTCATCTCTCATCTCATTCACCAGGGCCGTGAGAGAGGATGTTGAGGGAGAGGGAAGGAGGGGAGGATCAAAGGAAGGGGGAGGGAGAAAGAGTGAATGAGGTAGAGAGAGGGAGGGAAAGATGTGGAGGGACGCAGGATGGAAGGAGAGGGGGAGATTAGAGGGAGGAAGGAGGAGGAATGGAGGTAGGGGGGAAACAACCAAGACAGCCCACAGTGCCGGAGGAACTCGGGCACCAAACTAGGAAAAGGGCACATAACATTTCCAGTTAGGGACCCTCTTCAGAATGAAACATTATCTGTCCATTTTCTCCACAGATGCTGCCTGACTCGACGAGTTCCTCCAGCACTGTGTTTTGCTCCAGACTCCAACAACAGTAGTTCCCTATATCTCACTCGGAGAGAGATAGAGAGAGAGAGAAACAGTGACAAAGACAGATATGTGTACAGCAATTCGTTCTTCTCCCGCACAATTAAAGCATGGAATAATCTCCACCCAACTATAGTTACCCAACCAGATGCAACTAAAGTTAAAGTAGCTCTTCCCAATAACCCTTTCTGGCTTAAGCCCTCCCTTCACCACCTCCAGTTTAAATTCCATTTGGAATATTTTGGAGGACCAAGAAACCAAGACAGAGAGAGAGAGAGTGAGAGAGTGAATGAGAGAGAAAAAACACGCAGAGAGGTGGGGGGGGGGGGGGGGGGGGGGGGGGGGGGGGGGGAGAGAAAGAGAGGCAGAGATGGAGATAGAGAGAGGGGGAGATGGGGCAGCAAAGAAAGACAGAGATGGAGGGGGAGACAGAGAGAAAGAAACAGGCAGCGATGGAAATATGGAGGGAAAGGGAGAGAGGGAGGGAGAAAATGAGGATGTGTTTGATAGAGGCAGAGGCTAAGAAAGAGAGGGAGACACAAAACAGAATGAGAAGCAGAGGGAGAGGGGGAGAGACGGGTGGGAGCAGAGAGAGGGGGAGAGGTAGAGAGAGAGAGTAAGTGATGGGGATACAAAGGCAGAGAGGGAGAAAGAGAGCTGCTTTGTTTTCAAGAGTGGGATGTGTGCCACTGACTTGTGGTTCTCGATGCAGTGCCCATAAACTGTCTGATGCGTTCCACATGTTGCTGCCCTTTATGTCTAATGGTAAACAGATGTGCGTGCGGCCACACCCTGGCTGGGAACGGACTGGAACTTTCCACCAAAGTTGCAGACTGAGAGACGGCAGTGTGGAGCGGGGTTGGATGTGAGAGCGTTCCTGCCACAGGGAACCCAGCACCGCGTCTCACATGGGCTGTGTGGAATGTGCTGCTGATCCCGCCTCAGTCCCTCTGGATTACAATTTGCAACACTCTCCTCTGAGTCACTTCCCCTCCACCAACGCTCAACTCCAACTTCCTACGTACATCTCTGCCTGCACGCGATCCATATCCCTCCATTCCCTGCATATCCATGTGCCTACCAAAAAGCCCCTTAAACACCACTACTGTACCTGGCTCCAGTCCGCTATCACACCCGCCAGCACATTCCAGGCACCCAGCACTCCCCCAACAACTCCTTTAAGGTTGCCCCTCTCACCTTGAAGCTCTGTGCTCTGGGAAACTGGTTCCTTTAGTGTCTGACCATTGCCTATCCAAGTCCTCCAGAGATGCTGCCTGATCTGCTAAGTTCTTTCAGCACATTGTGTTTTGCTGAAGACTCCAGCACCTGCAGTTCCTTGATTCTCCCTCTGTACATCAATGCTCTTGAGGGTCTGCCATTCGCTAATGGTGTACAAATGGTGTGGCATGGACAAGCTGGACCCAAGTGTCTGCTCCATGACAGCACCAGGTCAAAGTAGATAGAGGATGCTCAAAGAAAATCATAGGTGGGAGTGTGTAAGGTGAGATAGTGAGAGTTCAGGGCCATCGTGTTCATGTCAGGGTGAAGGCAAGGAGGGCCAGATTGGAGAATCTTTCATGGCAATGAATAAGGGAATTCTATGGCAGGAATTGTCGTCTGGAACTAGGAGAGATCTTTGAGTAGTATAGAGTGTGGGAGAGTAGTTCAAAATAAAACTAGGTGGTCAAAGTGGGGCCAATAATATTGCTGGAAAGCAAGATTAAGGAGAATCTCAAGATCTTTTATCAGTAGTTTATTATCACCTGTACCAAGTTAGAGTGAGAAGCTTTTATTGCGTGCCATCCACAGTGTACAGATGCATGCTAAAAGGAATAACATTTAGTGCAAGATAAAATCCAGTAATATCCGATTAAACATAGTTCAAGGGTTTCCAATAAGGTAGATAGTAGCTCAGACCCACTGTCTAGTTGTTGATAGGATGATTCAGTTTGTGTGATGGTCTGGGCTATGTCCACAATTCTCTGCAATTTTTTGGGGTCTTGGATGGAGCTGTTCCCAAACCATGCTGTGATGGATTCCGATGAAATGTTTTCGACAGCGCATCTGTAGAAGTTGTTGAGAGTTGTTGGGGACGTGCCAAACTTCCTAAGCCTTTTAAGGAAGGTTGGTGTGTTTTCTTGGCCATTGCTTCAATATGGGTGGTCCAGGGGAAGTTGGTGATATTTACTCCAAGGAACAAAGCTTTTGGACATCTCTAATTTGACACCGTCAATGCACACAATGTATGTCCTGAAGTCGACCACTATCTCCTTTGTATATCCAAAGGAAGCTAGATGCAGGAAAAATGTTCCCAATGTTGGGCGAGTCCAGAACCAGGGGCCACAGTCTTAGAATAAAGGGGAGGTCATTTAAGACTGACCATATAACCATATAACAATTACAGCACGGAAACAGGCCATCTCGGCCCTACAAGTCCGTGCCGACACAACTTTTTTTCCCTTAGTGCCACCTGCCTGCACTCGTACCATAACCCTCCATTCCCTTCTCATCCATATGCCTATCCAATTTATTTTTAAATGATACCAACGAACCTGCCTCCACCACTTCCACTGGAAGCTCATTCCACACACGCTACCACTCTCTGAGTAAAGAAGTTCCCCCTCATGTTACCCCTAAACTTCTGTCCCTTAATTCTGAAGTCATGTCCTCTTGTTTGAATCTTCCCTATTCTCAAAGGGAAAAGCTTGTCCACATCAACTCTGTCTATCCCTCTCATCATTTTAAAGACCTCTATCAAGTCCCCCCTTAACCTTCTGCGCTCCAGAGAATAAAGACCTAACTTATTCAACCTATCTCTGTAACTTAGTTGTTGAAACCCAGGCAACATTCTAATAAATCTCCTCTGTACTCTCTCTATTTTGTTAATATCCTTCCTATAATTTGGTGACCAAAATTGTACACCATACTCCAGATTTGGTCTCACCAATGCCTTGTACAATTTTAACATTACATCCCAGCTTCTATACTCAATGCTCTGATTTATAAAGGCTAGCATACCAAAAGCTTTCTTTACCACCCCATCTATATGAGATTCCACCTTCAAGGAACTATGCACGGTTATTCCCAGATCCCTCTGTTCAACTGTATTCTTCAATTCCCTACCATTTACCATGTACGTCCTATTTTGATTTGTCCTGCCAAGGTGTAGCACCTCACATTTATCAGCATTAAACTCCATCTGCCATCTTTCAGCCCATTTTTCCAAATGGCCTAAATCACTCTGTAGACTTTGGAAATCCTCTTCATTATCCACAACACCCCCTATCTTGGTATCATCTGCATACTTACTAATCCAATTTACCACACCTTCATCCAGATCATTGATGTACATGACAAACAACAAAGGACCCAACACAGATCCCTGAGGCACCCCACTAGTCACCTGCCTCCAACCCGATAAACAGCCATCCACCATTACCCTCTGGCTTCTCCCATTCAGCCACTGTTGAATCCATCTTGCTATTCCTGCATTTATACCAAACAGTTGAACCTTCTTAACCAACCTTCCATGAGGAACCTTGTCAAAGGCCTTACTAAAGTCCATATAGACAACATCCACTGCTTTACCCTTGTCAATTTCCCTAGTAACCTCTTCAAAAAATTCAAGAAGATTAGTCAAACATGACCTTCCAGGCATAAATCCATGTTGACTGTTCCTAATCAGACCCTGTTTATCCAGATGCTTATAAATATTATCTCTAAGTATCTTTTCCATTAATTTGCCCACCACTGAAGTCAAACTAACAGGTCTATAATTGCTAGGTTTACTCTTAGACCCCTTTTTAAACAATGGAACAACATGCGCAGTGCGCCAATCCTCGGGGACTATTCCCGTTTCTAATGACATTTGAAATATTTCTGTCATAACCCCGGCTATTGCTACACTAACTTCCCTCAATGTCCTAGGGAATATCCTGTCAGGACCTGGAGACTTATCCACTTTTATATTTTTCAAAAGTGTCAGTACTTCTTTTACTTTGAACCTCATAGTATCCATAGCTACTCTACTAGTTTCCTTTACCGCACATAATTCAATATCCTTCTCCTTGGTGAATACCGAAGAAAAAAAATTGTTCAATATTTCCCCCATCTCTTTTGGCTCTGCAGATAGCTGTCCACTCTGTCTCTCCAATGGACCAATTTTATCCCTCGTTATCCTTTTGCTATAGCTGTAATTTATAGCTGCCAAAGCAAAATATCCCTTTTTTGGATTCTTTTTACTTTCACTCTTACTTGCCAAAGCAACCTCAGATCAATTTTTAGCTCTTTCTAATTTTTCTTAAGATTTTCAACCGAACAGGAACATAAAGATTCTGTACTCCTTCCCCTTTAAATGTCCTCATTATACTCCATCAAGCACCTCATTTATCTTCATAGCTTTCTCCAATCAAAAATAATTATTGTAGATCTCTCCCTCTTGTTTCACTGGACCCGAACAAGATCCCGTCTCATTTCCTAACAGGAGGTTCCCTTGAAAACCAGGGCTCACTGAGGTGAGAAAAAACTTTTGTGCCCAACATGATGGCAGTTTAAACATCTGCCTGTACATAATCCTGTGTATGAAGGAACTGCAGATGCTGGTTAAAACTGAAAAAAGACACAAAATGCTGGAGTGACTCAGCGGGACAGACTTCATCTCTGGAGAGAAGGAATGGATGATGTTTCGGGTCGAGTCCCTTCTTCAGACTGTGCTACTATGTATGCGAGTATCTATCCTATCGATGCCAAAGTTGGAAGAGTGATTGGCATATGTGCCAACAGAACAATGAAATTCTTTCTTGAAGCAGCATAACACAGTACCCACAATAAGCAAAAACATTTATAAATTAAGACCCCAATATTAGTGCAAAAAGTCAAAGTCCTTTGTATTACCAAGACAGTTCATAGTTTAGATCATGTTTTGTGATGTTTAATGGTTGTTGAGACAAAGCTATTCTTAAAACTGGAGGTCACAGTTTTCAGACTCCTGTACCTTCTTCCCGATGGTAGCAGTGAGATGAGAGGGTGACCAGGGTGGTGTGGGTCTTTGTTGATGCTGACTGTCTTTTTGAAGCAATGCCTCCTGTAGGCAATCCCTTCAATGGTGGGGAGGTCAGTATCTGTGATGGACTGGGCAGTGTCCTCCACCCTCTGGAGTCTCCACCATCCCCGGGCATTGGAGTTGCCGAACCAGGCCGTGCTGCAACCAGTCAATATGCTCTTTTCTGAACATCTCTTCATATCGAATCTCCTCCTTCTAAGGACGTCGAGGTGCTGATTGGCTTTATTTAAGATTGCATCAATGTGGTTGGCCCAGGACATATCTTCAGAGGTAATGCACACTCAAGGGCCTGTCCCACTTGGGCGTCATTTGCATGTCATTTATGCGACATCCTAAAAATTGGTTGGCGCGTCATGGCGCTCGCATGGTGCGTGGTGAGGCCTGGTGGCGTATGCAGTGACGCGTGGCACTCCAGGATTTTGAGATGCTCAAAAACCTCGCACGCCACCTGCGTGACGTGTCCCCTGCGCACGCTGGCGTACTGACGGTGTACGTGTAGCGCTTGGTGATGCATGGTTACGCACGGTGACGCACAAACATTGCCTATGCTCATTTATTATGCGCCACCGTGCATCAACGTCCGTAACCATGCGTACAACTTTAGCGCGTCATTTGAGCGCCGCACCACGTGACCACCCAGGGTAAAAGCGCCCGTAGTTTTGAAAAATTTTCACTGGGAAAATCCTTGCCACAGAGATCGGACTAAGGACGAACGACATCGCAAATGACTCCCAAAAGAAGCTGGGCCCTCACGAGCACTTGGCGTGCAACTGTCGTACTGCTAGACGATTTTCGCACAACAGTCACTGCCTGCCTGTCGCGTAAATGACGCCCAAGTGGGACAGGCCCTTCAGGAACTTCGAGCTGTTCACTCTCTCCACCACTGACCCGTCAATGAAAAAGAGGTCTCCCTCTGCTAAAGTCAATAATCAGCTCAGCAGAGCAAGGTGCTGCTTGGAGCTCCGGAAAGGGTTAACTCTGCACTGTTCAAGGCGCTGCAGGCACTGGATAGGGTTAAGTCTACAGTGTTTAGGTCTATGCTGGAACACTGGACATGTTTAAATCCACACAGAACAAGGCGTTGTCTGGAGTTCTGGAAAGGGTTAATCCTGCACTGTGCAATGCCCTGCTTCACGCACTGAAAAGGGTTAACTCTTCACTGTTTAACTCTCCACCCTGGTCACCCTGTTTAAGCCTTTGCTGCAGTTATGCAAAGTGTTAAATCCACAGAGCAAGGCATTGCCTGGAGCTCTGGAAAGGGTTAATTCTTCAGTTTAAGTCTCTGCTGCAGCAATTAAAAGGGTTAATCTTGTACTGTGCAAGGTCCTGCTTCACACACTGGTAAGGATTAAGTCTGCTCTGTGGCAGCTCTGTAAAGGGTTAAGTCCACACAGAACAAGGCGTTGTCTGGAAATTTGGCTGCGTGTCCTTATTTTCTTTCCAAATAATTCTGAGAATCAGCCTCCAATTGTCCACGTGGAGCAGACCGATAACTGGAGCCGGTCTGACTGCCTCTCGCTGACAGGGCGGCAGGGAAGGGGTTAAGTGTGGTGGGCAGAGGAGCGTGGTGCTGGTGGGGTCCTGTCTTTGACGGAGCGGAGGATGTCTGCTGCTTTGACCGGCTCTGCCTTTGACTCGGGTTTGCTGCAGCTTCTCTGGGTATCGGGGCTGGTGTCTGTCACTCTCACCCTCTGGGTGATCTTCCTCTTCTGTGGTCTGGCCAAGTCTCACCAGGAACACCTCTGGATTAGCACCTGGACAGGTAAGGGCGAGGAAGGGGTTTTGTACAGAGGTCGGGCTGGCCTTAGCCCTGGGCTGCGCTGTGGGAGAGCGATGGGGAGGGGGCAGATGCTGCACAGACTGTTGCATGAGCAAGGGCGGAGCCGGTAGCGAGAGGGGACCACACTCTGCTGAAGCCCCTCTCCCATACCAACTTCCACAGACACACCCATGACCCACGGCACTCTCTCCAGAACAAAGCCACGCCGGGCTGGGTCCAAGCCACCACACCCACCCTCTGCAGCACCATCCCAGGCAATAGGACCAGAGAGAACAGTGAGAGGCACAGTCAGGGTGGAAAGGTCACAGAATGGTGGGCATAGCTTTAAGGTGAGACAGGCGAAGTTTAAAAGATGTGTAATGCAAGTTTTTATACAGAGGGTAGTGGGTGCCTGGAACATGTCAGGGGTAGTGGTGGAGGCAGATACTATAGTGGTGTTTAACAGACTTTTAGATAGGCATATGGATATGGAGGGATATGTATTACAGACTGGCAGATGAGAATGGTTTAACTTGGCATCATGTTTGGCACAAACATTGTGGGCCATAGGGTCTGTTCCTGTGCTGTACTGCTGGGATCTGTACTGAGACCATTGCTGTTTGTGGTTTATATCAATGACGCATGAGAATGCACAAGGCATGATGAATAAGTTTGCAGATGGCACTTATTGTAGACAGCACAGATAGTTATCAAAAGGGGGAGATGCAGCGAGACCTGGGTGTCATGGTACACCAGTCATTGAAGGTAGGCATGCAGGTGCAGCAGGCAGTAAAGAAAGCGAATGGTATGTTGGCTTTCATAGCAAAAGGATTTGAGTATAGGAGCAGGGAGGTTCTACTGCAGTTGTACAGGGTCTTGGTGAGACCACACCTGGAGTATTGCGTACAGTTTTGGTCTCCAAATCGGAGGAAGGACATTATTGCCATAGAGGGAGTGCAGAGAAGGTTCACCAGACTGATTCCTGGGATGTCAGGACTGTCTTATGAAGAAAGACTGGATAGACTTGGTTTATACTCTCTAGAATTTAGGAGATTGAGAGGGGATCTTATAGAAACTTACAAAATTCTTAAGGGGTTGGACAGGCTAGATGCAGGAAGATTGTTCCTGATGTTGGGGAAGTCCAGGACAAGGGGTCACAGCTTAAGGATAAGGGGGAAATCCTTTAAAACCGAGATGAGAAGAACTTTTTTCACACAGAGAGTGGTGAATCTCTGGAACTCTCTGCCACAGAGGGTAGTTGAGGCCAGTTCATTGGCTGTATTTAAGAGGGAGTTAGATGTGGCCCTTGTGGCTAAAGGGATCAGAGGGTATGGAGAGAAGGCAGGTACGGGATACTGAGTTGGATGATCAGCCATGATCATATTGAATGGCGGTGCAGGCTCGAAGGGCCGAATGGCCTACTCCTGCACCTAATTTCTATGTTTCTATGTGTACAGCAGGATGTTGATCAAGTGGGTTGAGGAATGAGTTAAGGGATTTTAACACAGATAAAGGTGTCACGTGTTTGGAGGTCCACCCAGAGTAGCACCTTCACAGTGAACGGTAGGGCTCTGGGGAGTGTTATGGTGCTGAATACAGGTACAGAGTTCCCTAAAAGTGGTGCCACAGATAGATAGGATGGCCAATAAGGCTTTTGGTACACTGGTCTTCATCAGTCAGGGTATTGGTTATAGAAGGTATAGAAGATGGCGCATCGTGTTACTGTTGTACAAGACATTGAGGAGTCGACATTTGGAGATTTGTCAAAAATAGGCACAAAATGCTGGAGTAACTCAGCGGGACAGGCAGCATCTCTGGAGAGAAGGGGTGATGTTTTGAGTCGAGACCCTTCTTCAGACTGATGTCAGGGGAGAGGGAGATACATAGATAAGGATGTGTAAGGTGTGAAAATAGGACAAAGGGAATCCCGCTGAATTACCCCAGCACTTTGTGTCTATATCTGGTTTAAACTCTTAAGGGATTGGACAGGCTAGATGTAGGAAAAATGTTCCCCATGTTGGGGGATTCCAGAACCAGGGGTCACAGTTTTTGAATAATGGGTAGGCTGTTTAGGACTGAGATGAGGAAAAACTTTTTCACCCAGAGATTTATGAATCTATGGAATTATCTGCCACAGAAGGCAGTGGAGGCTGATTCACTGGATGTTTTCAAGAGAGAGTTATATTTAGCTCTTAGGGCTAAAGGATTCAAGGGATATGGAGAAAAAGCAGGAATGGGGTAATGATTTCAGATGATCAGCCATGATCATACCGAAGGGCCGAATAGCCTAGTCCTGCACCTATTTTTTTTTCTTTTTTTTTTTCCAAACCAGCATCTGCATTTCCTTCCTACACATTTGGAGGTTTGTGTTCAGTTTTGTGAACACCCTACTATAGGGAAGATGCCATTAAGTTGGAAAGAGTGCAGAGGAAATGTATGAGGATATTGCCAGGTCTCAGGGGCCTGAACGAGAGGGAGGTTAGATGAGGCAACTTGGTCGGCATGGATAAGTTGGACAGAAGGGCCTGTTTCCGTTCTGTATGACTCACCAGTTCCATGTCTGAATAAATCAAGAAATATCCCAATCCGGATAAAACCAGGGAAAATGACCAGATACAAACCAGGAACATCCCACCCCGGGTAAAAACCAGGAACATCCCACCCGGGTAAAAACCAGGTACATCCCACCCGGGTAAAAACCAGGAACACCCCACCCAGGTAAAAACCAGGAACATCCCATCCCAGGTAAAAACCAGGTACATCCCTGGTAAAAACCAGGAACATCCCAGGTAAAAACCAGGAACATCCCACCCGGGTAAAAACCAGGAACATCCCACCCTGGATAAAAACCAGGAAGATCCCAGCCCGGGCAAAATGAGGTGACGTGAGCTCAGAGACAACGTGTCTGGTAAAAAGTGCACACATGTCACAGCCCCGATAAAGGTTCAGGAAATAGCCCCACCCTCGGAAGAAATAGAAGCTGGTGCTCTCCAGATCCCTCTGGCAAGACCATGCAGGTCTATCTAAGTTTTAAAATAGGTCTGGATCATCCGGGGAAGTTGGCCGAGGAATGGTAATGAAACTTATCTCGGACAAGTGTGAGATGTGTATTTCGGTAAGTGAAACTGGGGCAGAATTTCCACAGTGAATGTTGGGCCCTGGGGAATGTTGTACAACTGAGAGACGGAGGGGTGGAGAACCTTTTGCGGGCTCGCGTTCATTGGTCAGAGTGTTGAATGTAGTAGGTGGGGCGTCGTTACAGTGAGATCACACAGAGTATCGTGTACACTTCTTGTTGCTCAGCTATAGGACAATAACAATTAAATTCTCATTTGCTGTGACTTAACAGGCCCTTTAATGCAATAACACAGATAAATATACAATAATCAATAATACAGTAAATTAATAATACAAGGTAACCTGTACAAAATAGTGCAAGCCAAAGTATGTACTGCAATCTAAACAAAGTCCACATTGGATCATTGATGAGGTAGGGTTGTGCTTCATGTTGTACAAGAGCCTGATAGTTGTTGGGAAGAAACTGTTCTTTAACCTGGTGGTCACGGTTTTCAGGCTCCTGTACCTTCTCCCCGATGGTAGCACTGAGATGAGAGGGTGGTACGGATGCTGTGGGTCTTTGATGATATTGGCTACTTTTTTGTGGAAGCACCTCCTATAGAACCCTTCGATGGTGGGGAGGTTAGTACTTGTGATGGACCGGGCAGAGTCCACCACTCTCTAGTCCTCTTCGTTTCTGGGCATTTGAGTTGCTGAACCAGGCTATGATACAAGCAGTCAGCATGCTCTCAACAGTAGACCTCTAGAAGTTGGATCAAGTATTCAACAACATCTGAATCGCGTCAAACCTCTGAGGACGTAGGGGGTTTGGTGAGCTTTCTTTGTGATTGTATCAGTGTGGGCGTCAGAGATGTGCAGACTGCTGTGTGGTCTGTTTCTGGGAATCTACCTGAGCAGCTCCAGGGAAGCTGGCTCACGGTTCTGAGGAGGGCGTTTGGTTGCTCTGGTAGTTATGTACTCAGCTGCTCACTCTCCCCCTCTGGGCCGACAGAGAGACCTGCGTACTGCCATCGGCAATGTTTGAGCCAGGTACAATAACAATATTTAAAACACACTGGGACAGGTCCATGTGGAGAGGGATGTTGTAGCGAGGACTCGCGTCCGACCAGGGCGCCCATTTCATGTCTGTACTGTGGTCCACCATGGCCCGCCTGTTGGGGACGCAGCTCCACCACTCGACAGCGTACCATCCCCAGTCAAATGGGTTGGTGGAGCGGTTCCAGCGCTGTCTGAAGGCAACAAAAACATAGAAAATAGGTGCAGGAGTAGGCCATTCGGCCCTTCGAGCCTGCACCGCCATTCAATATGATCATGGCTGATCATCCAACTCAGTATCCCATCCCTGCCTTCTCTCCATATCCCCTGATCCTTTTAGCCACAAGGGCCATATCTAACTCCCTCTTAAATATAGCCAATGAACTGGCCTCAACTACCTTCTGCAGCAGAGAATTCCACATATTAAACACCACTACCGTACCTGGCTCCAGTCCACTATCACACCCGCCACCACATTCCAGGCACCCAACACTCCCCCAACATCTCCTTTAACGTTGCCCCTCTCACCTTGAAGCTCTGTGCTCTGGGAAACGGGTTCCTTTAGTGTCTGACCATTGCCTATCCATGTCCTCCAGAGATGTTGCCTGATCTGCTAAGTTCTTTCAGCACATTGTGTTTTGCTGAAGACTCCAGCACCTGCAGTTCCTTGATTCTCCCTCTGTACATCAATGCTCTTGAGGGTCTGCCATTCGCTAATGGTGTACAAATGGTTTGGCATGGACAAGTTGGACCCAAGTGTCTGCTCCATGACAGCACCAGGTCAAAGTAGATAGAGGATGCTCAAAGAAAATCATAGGTGGGAGTGTGTAAGGTGAGATAGTGAGAGTTCAGGGCCACCATGTTCATGTCAGGGTGAAGGCAAGGAGGGCCAGATTGGAGAATCTTTCATGGCAATGAATAAGGAGGTCTATGGCAGGAATTGTTGTCTGGAACTAGGAGAGACTAGGAGGGCCACATATAACTCCCTCTTAAATATAGCCAATGAACTGGCCTCAACTACCTTCTGTGGCAGATAATTCCACAGATTCACCACTCTCTGTGTGAAAAAGGTTTTTCTCATCTCAGTCCTAAAGGATTTCCCCCTTATCCTTAAGCTGTACCCTTTGTCCTGGACTTCCCCAACATCGGGAACAATCTTCCTGCAACTAGCCTGTCCAACCCCTTAAGAATTTTGTAAGTTTCTATAAGATCCCCCCTCAATCTCCTAAATTCTAGCGAGTACAAACCAAGTCTATCCAGTCTTTCTTCATATGAAAGTCCTGACATCCCAGGAATCAGTCTGGTGAACCTTCTCTGCACTCCCTCTATGGCAAGAATGGTGGGCAGAAGGGCCTGTTTTAGTTCAGTGCGGATGGAGTGAGCTGGCAATGTATACACCTCCAGGGGCACAGGCTTCAGGAGGGTAGCACTTGCAGTGGTGAGGGAGGGACAGATCCCATGGTTTATGGGACCTCCTGGCTGTGACCATGACCACCTCAGTCAGTGCATTCCCACAGGAGTGGAGGCTGATCTCCGTGGCTGGACAAAGGGCTACACTGCCCAGCTTAGGCCAGCTGCTGCATAACTCAGCTCACTCCAAGCTCTCGGGAGCTGGTACCTCCACTGCAGGTGTCGGGGGCTCAGCAATGAGGGGCAGTTCCAGCCAAGCTGACCCCACCTCCATATTACTCATTGAACCTTGGCCCCTCACAGAATCACAGGGCCATTGGCTCTTCAACTCAACTCGTCCATTCTGACCCCTTTACCCACATTTGCCCCATATCACTAAAACCTTTCCTACCCACGTACTTGTCCAAATGCCTTTTAAATGTTATTGTACCTGCCTCAACGACCTGTCTCTGGCACCTTCTTCCATATACCCACCTCCCTGTGCAAGAGGTCGCCCCTCAGCTTCCAATTAAGTAATTTCCCTATAATCTAAACCTATGTCCCCTGGTTCATGATTCCCCTACACTGGGTAAAAGACTGTGCATTCACCCCATCACACCCCCTCATGGGTTTATACACCTGTATGAGATCACCCCTCAGCCCCCTGTGCTCCAAGGAATGAAGTCCCAGCCTGCTCAATCTCTCCCTACAGACCGAAGAAGGGTTTAAATCTGAAACGCCATCTATCCATGTTCTCCAGAGATGCTGCCTGACTTGCTGAGTTACTCCAGTACTTTGTTCCTTTTTAATGTAAACCAGCTTCTGCAGTTCCTTGCCTCTCCCTTTAGCTCAGGCCTGTAAATCGTTGCAACATCCTGGTAAATTCTCTCTACATTCTCTCCATCTTAACAGAAAACCTGATCCGTCTCCCAGAATGTTTGCTGCCATATTCCACTGCATACAAACCGAAGGGCTGTTCCCTCTCCTCTCCTCACCCTTACCTGCCAGCCAGATGTGTTCCCCATTGGAGGGCTGTTGTCTCAGGACTCCTGCAGAGGACTATCCTGTGCGACAGTTTTCCAGGTTGGTTTGCAGGAGGATTTGGGATGAGGGATGAGTAAATGGCACAGGAATTATACAGGTGCTAAGGGTCTGTCTCTGTGAGACGACTCAGGATTATTAGTTGGAAACCCAAGGGGAACGGGTGCCCTGCACAGTTGAGCAAATTATTGTTACCATGAAGAGAAATTAATACATCTTGAAAACCTGGCTCCCATGTGATGATCCACACAGTTGACACAGACATGGCGGGCGAAAGGGCCTGTTCCATCTTATTCCCCAGCTGTACAGTATATGCTGGGGTAGAGAATCATGTATATGTTCTATGATCTGTTCTATGCTATAACCATTCTGTAGTGTACTTAGAAACATAGAAAATAGGTTCAGGAGGAGGCCATTCTGCCCTTCGAGCCAGCACGGCCATGCATTGTGATCATGGCTGATCGTCCCCTATCAATAACCCGTGCCTGCCTTCTCCCCATATTCCTTGACTCCACTAGCCCCTAGAGCTCTATCTAACTTTCTCTTAAATCCATCCAGTGATTTGGCCTCCACTGCCCTCTGTGGCAGGGAATTCCATAAATTCACAACTCTCTGAGTGAAAACGTTTTTCTCACCTCAGTCTTAAATGACCTCCCCTTTATTCTAAGACTGTGGCCCCTGGTTCTGGACTTGCCCAACATTGGGAACATTTTTCCTGCATCTAGCTTGTCCAGTCCTTTTATAATTTTATATGTTTCTAAAAGGACTGGACGAGCTTGTGTCCTTTGATCTATATGTGTGTTTTTTGTTATATGTGCTATGTTGTATGTTCTATGTTGTGTGTATTATGTTGTATGTATTATGTTGGTGTCCTATGTTGTACTATATTATTCTGTTGTTTGGTCTGTGTTTAGTCTAGTTTAGTTTAGAGATACATCGCGGAAGCAGACCCTTTCGGCCCACCGGGTCTGTGCCGACCAGCGATCCCCGCACATTAACTCTATCCTATACCCACTAGAGACAATTTTTACATTTACCAAGCCAGTTAACCTGTATACCTGTACGTCTTGGGAGTTGTATGTTCCATGCCTGTATTCTTTGTACATTCTTTGTTATATGCTCGATGTTGTATGTACTATGTTGTGTGTTCTGTGTTACATGTTCCATCCCCTGGTTTTGAAAGAGGCGGCTCTAGAGGTAGCGAACTCTCTGGTCATCATCTCGCTGAATTATTTTGATTCCAAGAGGTGCAGAGGTAATGCATCTGGTCAGGTCAGAACATCAGGTGTGGGGAGGCCATTCAGCCCCTCTAGTCTGCACTGTGGTATCTCGGCACTATCCTGCACCATCCCCATGCCCTGGCTCCCTTGCATCCTAAACGAACACTAGTCAGCCTCCACTGCCCTTGGTGGTCTGTACCCTGCTGTACCTAATGACAACCTTCCTCACTCTACACAACTACGTTCTGCCACCTGTGAACTCAATAATCAGTCCAAGAAGGCAGCAAACATCATGAGAGTCCCAGACCACCCTGGCCACGCTCTCATCTCACTGCCACTAAAGGGAAGGTGGTGGCTGAACCTGAAACCTCCAGGTTTTGTTTCTTCCCAGCAACCATCAGATTCTTGAGTCGCCCTGCACAACACAAACCACAACCCTTCTTCAGCACAGAAGATAGGCGCAAAATGCTGGAGTAACTCAGCGGGACCAGCATCATCTCTGGATTGAAGGAACGGGTGACGTTTCGGGTAGGGACTCTTCTTCAGACTCTGAAGTCTGAAGAAGGATCTCCACCTGAAACGTCACACATTCCTTCTCTCCAGAGATGCTGCTGGTCCCGCTGAGTTACTCCAGCATTTTGTGTCTATCTTCTGTGTAAACCAACATCTGCTGTTCCTTCCTAACCACTTCGTCAGCACGGAACCACTACAGACTTTGCACTCAATGTACTTTATTTCTGTACTATTATGGTCTGGTTGATTTAGAATAACAGATAATTTATTGTATATTTATTCACTGTGTACATTGCATCTAATGTGCCTTCAGCAAAACTTTCTGGTTTATATCCTGTGCATTTGACAACTAAACATTATTGAATCTCTTAACCTACATTTTGCTGAAACAATTTACATATATTACAAACTGAGGTGCCCATCCCAACCAATTCCTCAGCACAAGAAAAGAGAAGGTGGGTGAGCATGAGGAAGGGAATTAAATATCGAGTGCAGGACAACCCAATGGCCGTAGGCTGAATGGCCTACTCATGCACCTATATTCTATGTTTCTATATACCTCTTCATAACAGGAACACCTTTGTGGAGTTGTGGGTGTGGACAACACATCAAGGTTCCTGTAGCAGGCAGGGCTGCGACACCAACCCTGGCTCTGAGGCTCAACAGGGAAGAGTGACGTCAAGCAGGGCAATAGTGGTGGGCGAGTCGATAATTAGTGTTGCAGATATAGATTCTGCAGCAGCAGTCGAGACTCCAGGATGGTGTGTTGCCTCCCTGGTTTAGTTTAGAGATACGGCAGGGGAACAGGCCCTTCGGCCCACCGGGTCCGTGCCGACCAGCGATCCCCGCACATTAACACTATCCTACACCCACTAGGTACAATTTTTAACATTTACCAAGCCAATTAACCTACAAACCTGTACGTCTTTGGAGTGTGGGAGGAAACCGAAGATCTCAGAGAAAACCCACGCAGATCACGGGGAGAACGTACAAACTCCGTGCAGACAGCACCCGTAATCGGGATGGAACCCGGGTCTCCGGCACTGTATTCGCTGTAAGGCGACAATTCTACCGCTGCGCCACCGTGACTGGGTCCAGGACATCTCGGAGCAGCTGCATGACCTCTTCAAGAGTGAGGGGGGAGCAGCCGAAAGTTGTTGTGCATGTTGGCACAAACGATATAGGTCGGAAGAGGAAGGAGATTCTGTAACATGAGTACAGGGAATTAGGTAAATGAATGAAAAGCAGGACACTCCAGGGTAGTGATCTCAGGATTGCTTTCAGTACCTCGTGCTAGTGAGGGTAAGAACAGGATGATAGGTGAGATGAATGTGTGGCTGAGGAGTTGGTGCAGGGGGCAGGGATTTAGATTTCTGGACCATTGGGATCTCTTCTGGGGCAGGAGTGACCTGTACAAAAGGATGGGTTGCACCGTAACAGGAGGGGGACCAATATCCTGGCGGCAGGTTTGCTGATGCTACGCGGGTGGGTTTAAACTAGATTGGCAGGGGGGTGGGATCTCTAACTGGACAGAGGCAGGTGAGAGGTTCGACGTTGGTATGAAGGGTGATGAGAGCAAGTAAAGTGAATGCAATAGGCAGAAGAAAGGCAGAGACCAAGGAAGGGAGGTGGTTTTAACTGCACATATTTTAATTCCAAGGGGCCTGATGGGTAAGACTTGGGTAAGGATGAGAGGTGACATTACGTGAGACTATATGGGTGGAGCTGAGGAATAAGAAAGGGATGATCACCTTGTTGGGGGCGGGGGGGGGGGGGGGGGGGGGGGGGGGGTGGTGGGCAATATAGACTGGGAAAATCATAATGTGAAAGGCTTAGATGGGGTGCAATTTCTCAAAGGTGTTCAGGAGAGTTTCTCCAGCAATATGTAGAGGCCCCACACATGAGAGGGCAACACTTGATCTAGTCTTGGGAGATTGGGAAGGGCAAATTAATGAAGTACTCGTGGAGGAGTCTTTTGGGACTAGTGACCACTGTTTGATTAGGGTTAAGATAGTTATGGATAGGGGCAGAGAGGGTCCATGTGTTAAAATGTTAATTGGGGTGAGGCCAACTTTGAAGGTATAAGAGAAGGTCTCGCTCAAGTTGACTGGAGCAGGTTATTTGAGGGGAAAGGAACATCAGCCAAGTGGGATGGTTTTAAAAGTGTGCTGACAAAAGCTCAGGATATGTACGCCCTTGTTTGACTGATGAGGGAAATTGAGGCTCTGGTCAAGAATAAGGGCGCATGCGACAGGTACAGGCAGCTGGGACCAAGTGTATCCCTGGAGAAGTTTCGGGAACCAAGGAGCAAACCAAAAAAGAAAATCAGAAGGGCAAGAGGTGGAGGTGTTGCATTGCTAGTCAGGGAAGATATTACAGCAGTGCTTTGGCAGGATAGATTGGAGGGCTCATCTAGGGAGGCTATTTGGGTGGAACTGAGAAGTGGGAAAGGTGTAGCAACACTTATAGGGGTGTATTATAGACCGCCAAATGGGGAACGAGAATTGGAAGAGCAAATATGTAAGGAGATAGCAGATATTAGTAGTAAGCACAAGGTAGTGATTGTGGGAGATTTCAACTTTCCACACATAGACTGGGAAACACATTCTGTAAATGGGCTGGATGGTTTGGAGTGTGTAAAATGTGTGCAGGGTAGTTTTTTGCAGCAATACATAGAGGTACCTACTAGAGGAGGGGCAGTGCTGGACCTCCTGTTAGGAAATGAGACGGGACAGGTGGCGGAGGTATGCGTTGGGGAGCACTTCGGGTCCAGTGATCACAATACCATTAGTTTCAATATAATTATGGAGAAGGTCAGAACTGGACCTAGGGTTGAGATTTTTGATTGGAGAAAGGCTAACTTTGATGAGATGCGAGATGATTTAAAAGGAGTGAACTGGGACATTTTGTTTTATGGGAAAGATGTAGAAGAGAAATGGAGGACATTTAAAGGGGAAATTTTAAGAGTACAGAATCTTTATGTTCCTGTTCGGTTGAAAGGAAACAGTAAAAATTGGAAAGAGCCCTGGTTTTCAAGGAAAATTGGACATCTTGTTCGGAAAAAGAGGGAGATCTACAATAATTATAGGCAGCATGAAGTAAATGAGGTGCTTGTGGAGTATAAGGAATGTAAAAAGAATCTTAAGAAAGAAATTAGAAAAGCTAAAAGAAGATATGAGGTTGCTTTGGCAAGTAAGGTGAAAGTAAATCCAAAGGGTTTCTACAGCTATATTAATAGCAAAAGGATATCGAGGGATAAAATTGGTCCATTGGAGAGACAGAGTGGGCAGCTATCTGCAGAGCCAAAAGAGATGGGGGAGATATTGAACAATTCCTTTTCTTCGGTATTCACCAAGGAGAAGGAAATTTAATTATGTGAGGTAAGGGGGAAACAGGTAGAGTAGCTATGGATACTATGAGTTTCAAAGTAAAAGAAGTACTGACACTTTTGAAAAATATAATAGTGGGTAAGTCTCCAGGTCCTGACAGGATATTCCCTAGGACATTGAGGGAAGTTAGTGTAGAAATAGCCGGGGCTATGACAGAAATATTTCAAATGTCATTAGAAACGGGAATAGTCCCCGAGGATTGGCGTACTGTGCATGTTCTTCCATTGTTTAAAAAGGGTTCTAAGAGTAAACCTAGCAATTATAGACCTGTTAGTTTGACTTCAGTGGTGGGCAAATTAATGGAAAAGATACTTAGAGATAATATATATAAGCATCTGGATAAACAGGGTCTGATTAGGAACAGTCAACATGGATTTGTGCCTGGAAGGTCATGTTTGACTAATCTTCTTGAATTTTTTGAAGAGGTTACTAGGGAAAGTGACGAGGGTAAAGCAGTGGATGTTGTCTATATGGACTTTAGTAAGGCCTTTGACAAGGTTCCTCATGGAAGGTTCGTTAAGAAGGTTCAACTGTTGGGTATAAATGCAGGAATAGCAAGATGGATTCAACAGTGGCTGAATGGGAGAAGCCAGAGGGTAATGGTGGATGGCTGTTTGTCGGGTTGGAGGCAGGTGACTAGTGGGGTGCCTCAGGGATCTGTGTTGGGTCCTTTGTTGTTTGTCATGTACATCAATGATCTGGATGAAGGGGTGGTAAATTGGATTAGTAAGTATGCAGATGATACGAAGATAGGGGGTGTTGTGGATAATGAAGAGGATTTCCAAAGTCTACAGAGTGATTTAGGCCATTTGGAAAATGGGCTGAAAGATGGCAGATGGAGTTTAATGCTGATAAATGTGAGGTGTTACACCTTGGCAGGACAAATCAAAATAGGACGTACATGGTAAATGGTAGGGAATTGAAGAATACAGTTGAACAGAGGGATCTGGGTATAACCGTGCATTGTTCCTTGAATGTGGAATCTCATATAGATAGGGTGGTAAAGAAAGCTTTTGGTATGCTAGCCTTTATAAATCAGAGCATTGAGAATAGAAGCTGGGATGTAATGTTAAAATTGTACAAGGCATTGGTGAGACCAAATCTGGAGTATGGTGTACAATTTTGGTCGCCCAATTATAAGAAGGATGTCATCAAAATAGAGAGAGTACAGAGGAGATTTACTAGAATGTTGCCTGGGTTTCAACAACTAAGTTACAGAGATAGGTTGAATAAGTTAGGTCTTTATTCTCTGGAGCGCAGAAGGTTAAGGGGGGACTTGATAGAGGTCTTTAAAATGATGAGAGGGATAGACAAGCTTTTCCCTTTGAGAATAGGGAAGATTCAAACAAGAGGACATGACTTCAGAAGTTTAGGGGTAACATTTTTACTCAGAGAGTGGTAGCGGTGTGGAATGAACTTCCAGTGGAAGTGGTGGCGGCAGGTTCGTTGGTATCATTTAAAAATAAATTGGATAGGCATATGGATGAGAAGGGAATGGAGGATTATGGTATGAGTGCAGGCAGGTGGGACTAAGGGAAAAAGTTGTTCAGCACGGACTTGTAGGGCCGAGATGGCCTGTTTCCGTGCTGTAATTGTTATATGGTTAAAAAGGGCCAGGAGACAGCTCTGGCAGATAGCATTAAAGACAATCGCAAGAGAATTTCTGAATATATAAGGAGGAAAAGGGTAGCTAGAGAGAGAGTGGGACCCCTCAGGAATCTAAGCGGCCACTTATGTGTGGAGCCACAGGAGATGGGAAATGTTCAAAGTAAAGTCTATAGTATGATTTGATGGCATAGCACGGTATCTCATAACAATAAGCCAATAACCAGACCAATACAAAGATGTCCAATGGTAACCTCTCATTCAAATTCTAGCACATTCATCACCACAGCAATATCTTTCTCCCACCTTCCTTAAACCATGGGCTCATATTTGCTCTCCACCCCTACATGGGAACAATTCCAGAATATAGTATTAGAAAATAAAAAAACCAGACCAGTGCTGGGACCTCTGTTGTTTGTGGCATATACAGTGCAACAAACTACAGCACAGGAACAGGTCCTTCAGCCACAATGAGTGTGCTGAACATAATGATCAGGAAGGAAATTACAGGTGAGCTGATCAGTACGTTTGCTGACGACACAAAAATATATGGAATTGTGGATATTGGTATTGGCTTGCATATTATCCAGTCAAATCACACCAGTGCAATAAAGCCACAAACGAGTACAACAGGTAGTGCAAATGCCCAAGTATAGAGTGTAGGTTTAGGTTTATTATTGTCATGCGTGGTGTGGTAAAAAGCTTTTTTTTCAGCATGCTACCCAATTAAATCAGATAATACGATTCATAAAAACAATCAAGCTAAACTCAAGTACAGTGGGTAGAGCAATGGAGCAAAGATACAGAGTGCAGAATATTAGTTCTCAGCATTCCAGTTACACAGAAAGTGCAGGTGAAGAAAGTGCAATAGCACCAATGAAGTAGGTTGAGAGATCTATCTTATGAGAGGACCTTTTATAGTCTGATAACAGCGTTTCTTGAATCTGGTGACACGTGCTAAGAAATGTCAGATGGTTTAATCTGAACAAGTGGTAGTGATGAATTTTAGGCCATCATACAATACAACAGTACAATCAGTTTTATTTGTCTCATAGAGCTGGAAGCAGCAATCAGTAGACTTAAGGCTAGTAAATCACCAGGCAGCGATGGGTTTCCATCAGAATGGTACAAGGCCTTTAAGAAAGAACTAACGCCTCTGCTCCTGTCTTGCTTTAACTGGACCCTTAAAGAGGGCAGGGCTCCCCCATCATGGAAGGAAGCAATTATTACCATTTTACCCAAGGAAGGCAAAGACAAAGAGCAATGTAAGAATTTCAGGCCAATCTCAATTTTAAATGTAGACTACAAACTATTTACCTCAATCATTTACAAAAGACTAGAGACTTTTGTACCAGATCTGATTAATGAAGACCAAACTGGATTTATTCGGGGGCGTCAAACACGGGATAATATTAGAAGAACCCTCCACATTGTGGATAATGCTAAAAAAAATGATACAAATATGGTTCTGGTCAGTTTAGATGCAGAAAATGCCTTTGATAGTGTTAGTGGGGTATTTTTATATGAAGTACTGAGGAGATTTGGTTTCAATGAAGATGCAATTCGGTGTATTAAAACAATATATCAGGAGCCTACAGTTAGGATTAAGGTAAATGGAAACCTATCAAAAAGGATTCAGTTAGAGAGGGACACAAGGCAAGGATGCTGTCTTTCTCCTACTCTCTTCGTTTTGTATATTGAACCCTTAGTACAAGCAATAAGGCAGAGAGAAGACCTGCAGGGGGTTTAAATAGGGGGGGGGGGGAAGAACATATAATTGGTCTTTTCGCTGATGATATCATTATTTTTCTTGAACGACCAGATTTATCTCCCAAATCTAATGAATCTATATGAAACATATGGATACTACTCAGGGTATAAACTGAATCTAACAAAAACACGAATTCTTTCATTCAATTATTCTCCATCCCAACAAATCAGAGATGCGTATAATCTGAAATGGAATTCTAAAACGATGCAGTATCTTGGTGTAACTATAAGCAAAACACTTTCCAACTTGTTTGAAACTTATTATAACAAAACTGAAGAAAACATCAAAAAGGATGTGGAGAGGTGGGCGACTCTTCCTCTAGACTTCGGTGCCAGAATAAAAACGGTAAAAATGAATATCCTACCTAAACTACTATATTTATTCCAATCTCGCCCAATTAATGTTCCCCGAGATAAATTCATAACCTGGGATAAAATGATCTCTAGATTAATTTGGAATAGCAAAACACCAAGCATAAAACTAACAACACTTCAACTGCCGAAAAGCAAGGGTGGAATGGCTTTACCAAATCTGAGGAAATAGTTTTATGCAGCTCAACTCAGACTTCTGGCTTGTTGGTGTAGACCTGATTATGAATCTCGATGGAAAGAAATGGAAAGGGAGATACAGGGTTACCAGATCCAGATTTTGGTGGGAGACAAATATCTGAGAGAGGCTTTGAGACATGCTATGGATCCAATAGTAGCATTTACGTTAGAAATATGGAATGTTATAGTGGAAAAATACAAATTAAAAAGAGGGGTTCACACATTGAAGTGGTTCGCATATGACTCAAAGTTTAAGCCAGGGGTGTATGATTCAAAATTCAAAGAATGGGCACAAAAAGGCATAACGGCAATGTATACAGTTTCATAAAATGGCGAGTTTATGAGCTTCCAAGATTTAAAGTCAAAATATGGTCTCGAAAACAAAGGTTTTTTTAGATACTTGCAATTAAGAGATTACTTTACAAAAGAGGTAAGGCCAGAACTAGATGAAACTTCAAATAATGTGATCAAGGTGATTGTGGATGCATACAAACAGAAGGCGTCTCGGGTCATCTCTGCTTTCTACCAAGCTCTGGTAGAAAGCGGGGGAGAATCAACGCTCTACATAAAGACAAAATGGGAAGCAGAATTAAAGATTCAAATAACAGAAGAAGAATGGTATCAAATGTGTGAAACACAATGTTCATCCACAAGCTCACTAGTAAGGAGAGAATTTTGCTGGAAGGATCTATCTTGCTCTTTTATAACACCCAAAATAAAAGGCAGACAACTTGCTGTCCAACAGCACTGTTGGAGGCTGTGTGGGAGTACGGAGGCAGACCAGTCGCATATTTTCTGGAACTGTGTAAAGATAAGGCCATACTGGGAAAATGTTAATGCAGCTGTTAAAAATATCTTGGGTTATAAAATCCCAAATACCTGCCCTGTGATGTATCTGGGGCGTATTAAAGATATTGTAAAAATAGAAGATACATATTTGATTAAAGTTTTGCTTGCAGCAAGTAAGTAGGCCATTACAGGCAGTGGTATCTTTAATCTGGAGAAATTGACATATTCCTTGAGAGTCAAGGGGAATTCATTTGAGAAGATCTGGGAAAAATGGACCGTTTATTTGAGCCATGACACCAATTAGATAAATGCCGAGCGAGATATGCTCAGATTGCGTTAAATAGAACTAGATGGTATGTTTGTATGAATATTGAATTATCTCCAGATAACTAATCAATGTAATGTTTTTTTCTTTTTTTAATTTGGTAAGTGAACCACACGGTCTTATTCCAATTTTTTTTATTTATTTACTTTTTTTCCCCCCTATCTACTTATTTTTTTGTTTTGATTGCTGTTTTTCTTACTTTGTTTTATTTATGGTGATGGTGTTGCACTGTTTTGTATATATCTCTGAAAAATCAATAAAAATGTAAGTGAAAAAAAAAAGAATTTTAGGCCATCAAATGTACGAGACAACTATGCAGAAAAATGTTAAGAGCTTGAAGACAATTGGTGTTCAGAGAGATCTTCGGTTACAAATCCCTGAAAATGGCAACACTAGTGCACAGAGTGGTAAAGAAAGCATTTGCTTGCCTTCATCGTTCATTCATTGGCTATATTTAAGAGGGAGTTAGATGTGGCCCTTGTGGCTAAGGGGATCAGGGGGTATGGAGAGAAGGCAGGTACGGGATACTGAGTTGGATGATCAGCCATGATCATATTGAATGGCGGTGCAGGCTCGAAGGGCCGAATGGCCTACTCCTGCACCTAATTTCTATGTTTCTATGTTCAGGGCATTGAGTGTCAGGTAATCATGTTGCAGCTTTATAAAACTTTGGTTAGATTGCTTTTAGAGTATTGTATGTAGTTATGGTCCTCCAATTACAGGAAGGATGTGGAGGCTTTGGAGAGGGTGCAGAGGAGATTTAAGGGCCTGTCCCACTTGGCAAATGTTTTGGCGAGTGCCGGCATCATTGACTGATGTATCAGGTCACCGAAAAATCCGTGGCGTAATGCGGCGATGACGTATGTCGCTCGAGTGCTGCAACATTTTGTCACTGCTGGATTTTGAAATGTTCAAAATCATTTGGTGACACTGATATGACGCCGGCAGTCACCCAACAAATCGCCAAGTGGGACAGGCCCTTTACCAGAATGATGTCTAGATTAGAGGGTGTTAGCTTTAAGGAGAGATAAGACAAACATGTATTGTTTTGTCTCGAGCGTCAGAGTTTGATGGCAAACCTGATGAAATTTAATTAAAATGATGTGGTGTAGATAAGGCAAAATATTATTCTCAGGATGGAAATGTCAGAGAATAGATGTAAGGAGCAAAGTTCAAAGGAGATGTGCAGGGCAATTTTTACATTGAGTGGTGGGTGCTTGGAACATGCTGCCAAGGGTGGTGGTGGAGGTAGATATGATAATGATGCTTAAGAGGTTTTTAGCAAGGCACATAGATATGTAGGGAATGGGGGCAAATGGAGGTTACTTGGCATTATGGCACCTCCATGGAACAAAGATGGACCGGCAAGAAGAGAGACATTGGTTTGCTGGTTAACCCGCACATCCAGGGAAGGCGGTGGCTAGAGGCCCGCAGCAGCCTGGGGCTCACCTGGAACGGGCACCACTCATACCTAGAGCGTGGACTGGACTTTGAAAATGGCGCCAAAGCTTCTTGCATGCAGGATCAGTGGACGATTTCTGTACAATTTGCTAATCGGGGATGTGCTTGGGTATGGCATTGGGTACTGGACTGTTTGTAAGAAAATAACTTCATTGAGCATTTATACTTTGCACATGTGACCATAAAAGCACCATTCAACCATTAAACCACATTCAGCTCAGTGAAGTTATGTCCTGTGCTGTAGTGTTCTGGGTTGTACTTAAACCCAAAGTCACTAGCAGGACAGGGACAGCACAGGTTTTAATTAAAGGTTTCGGTCTTTCTTTGAATTAAATTAAAAAATAATGAGTGTAAATAAGAGGGTTGGTTGGTTGAGTGGAACTCCGCCTGCATCTGAAACCCATTAGTGGGAAGCAGCAGTGGTGGCATCCTGCAAAGCAAGGAGGATGTGGTGATGGGGGGAAGGGGAGAGGGGAGGGAAGGGAGAAAGAGGAGTGCAGGGATTTACCAATACTCGAGGGCCCGAGTTATAGGGAGAAGTTGGGCAGGTTAGAACTTTATTTGTTGATGAAGAAGGCTGAGGGAATACACAGGGGAAGAATGCACAGTATTTTACCCAGAGTTGGAGAATCGAGAACTGGAGTACATAGCTTTTTGGTGAGAGAGGAAAAATTAATAGGAACTTGTTTGGGAGTATTGTGTGTGGTTTTAGGGCCATACAGCACGGAAACAGACCATTCAGCCCAACTCATTCATGTAGACCAAAGAGCTTACTGTATTAGTCCCATTTGCCTGCGCCTGGCCCATGTTTCCCAAGCCTTTCCTATCAACGTACTTGTCCAAATGTCATTAAATGTTGTTATTGTACATGTATATGGAACAATCTCCTTTGGCAGCTTGTTCCATATACCCATCACCCTGTGAAAAAGTTGCCCCTTAGGTTCCTCATACAGTGTCCTTTGTCCCAACTTTGCCCACAACGACCAACATGTCCCATCTACACTAGTCCTGCCTGCCTGCGTTTAGCCCATGTCCCTCTAAACCGATCCTATCCATGTACCTGTCTAACCATTTCCTGCGCTCCAAGGAATAAAGTTGCAGAATAAAGGACAGGTTTGGTGCTACATGACTCAATGCTCTCTCGCCATGATAAACCTCTGCTTCAGATGGAGCTCCATGCTTGGGTGTGAGGGCCACGAGATGGTAGAGATGTGAAGGTTTGCAAGAGTGCAGGTAGATTCAATATGGATGGATACATGGACAGATTGATCCCCTTCTCTGGCCCAAATGTCAAATCCAGGACAAATAGACTCAGAAATAGTTGCTTTCCGAAAATTATAACGACTCTTAATTCAAATTCACACATGCACTGACTTCACAGCCCAACACCCGGACTTCCATCTGTATATATGTATATATGTATATAGCGCCGCAGAATTGTGCACCTATCCCCCCCCCTTTCTCCCTTCTGTTTTTGTTTTTCTGTTTCTTGTTTTTTGTACTAAATTATATGTATGCACTGAGTACGAGCAGCTTTCAATTTCACTGTACATGTATAGTGACAATAAATGGCATATCTATCTATCTATCTATATCTTGAGAAGCCGGGGGTGTTCTCCTTGAGCTAGGGAGCTGACAAATTGATTTAATATCAGCACTAGTTGGGGACTGTTCCCGTTGGTGTAGGGGTGAAGGACCAGGTGGCTTGAATGAAGGGGATTGATGAAGAACTATAAGCTGGATGAATGAGAATTCTTTCTAGAGCGAATGGTTGGATCTGGAATTCACGACTCGTAGATTCACTGGAGCGTTTACAAAGGAGCTGGATAAATGTCTGGGAAGAGGGAATTTGCGTGGTTGTGCGGAGAGGGGCAAGTGTGACCTGTGGAGTTGGATGCTCTGTCACTGAGCTGCGAAGGACTCAATGGGCTGAATGTCAGTCCCTGCACAGTGACATGCTGGGGTTCTGAAGGTCTTCTTTTGCTTTACAGGGTCAGTGGTGAAAAGAGCGAAGAGCAAGAGGGAATCTGAGGTAAGGGTCCTCCTGGTGCGGGACATGGGGACTGAGCTGGGATGGTTCAACCCCCCCCCCCCCCCCCCCCCCACCCTCTCGCTTCCTGACCAGATCAAGCAACGCCCCCCAAACACCGCTTCCCCCCACCACCGAGACACCTTGTTACTGGGCTGGCAGGGGTTCACTGGGGGAGGGGTGTTGGAGGCTGTCGTCTGCTGAGGGTGGGGTGACCCAGGACAAACGGAGAGCTGAGGAAGGGGTGATGGAGGACGAGGAGACGGTGTGGGAGATGTGGGCCAGTGAAGGGGAATTTGTTTGTCTCTTTGATGATGGACATTTATCGTCATCAGTGGGGAGCAGTTCAAACATTCCGTGAGTCTGGAGTAGAGTTGCCGACTGTCCTGTATTAGCTGGGACATCCCGTATATTGGGCTAAATTGGTTTATCCCGTACGGGACCGCCCTTGTCCCGTATTTGACTGCTAATATTCAGGTCGAGGGGACTGTCGGGTCAGAGTGCTGCGTCTGGCCCCGCCTCACCCGTCCCGACGTAGTGCAGCCCATGGAGTGCAGCAGCAGCAGCAGCAGCGCCTCGCCCGTGGCCCCGTTGGTCGGCAGCCCGGCCAGCTGTCTGACCTTCGCTTACCGCCGACACCACCATCCCTCCTTCTCATGGCCAAGTTAGATGGGGTGCCAGACTTTTCGAGCGACGTCGCGTGGGCCAAAACTCCTCAGTTGGCCCGCTGGCTGGGCTTTGTGTGCAGTCCAGCACTAGGGCCAACTCATCATTTAGCTTTCATTGCAAAAGGATTTGTGTATAGGAGCAGAGAGGTTCTACTGCAGTTGTACAGGGTCTTGGTGAGACCACACCTGGAGTATTGCGTACAGTTTTGGTCTCCAAATCTGAGGAAGGACATTATTGCCATAGAGGGAGTGCAGAGACGGTTCACCAGACTGATTCCTGGGATGTCAGGACTGTCTTATGAAGAAAGACTGGATAGACTTGGTTTATACTCTCTAGAATTTAGAAGATTGAGAGGGGATCTTATAGAAACTTACAAAATTCTTAAGGGGTTGGACAGGCTAGATGCAGGAAGATTGTTCCCGATGTTAGGGAAGTCCAGGACAAGGGGGTCACAGCTTAAGGATAAAGGGGAAATCCTTTAAAACCGAGATGAGAAGAACTTTTTTCACGCAGAGAGTGGTGAATCTCTGGAACTCTCTGCCACAGAGGGTAGTTGAGGCCAGTTCATTGGCTATATTTAAGAGGGAGTTAGATGTGGCCCTTGTGGCTAAGGGGATCAGGGGGTATGGAGAGAAGGCAGGTACGGGATACTGAGTTGGATGATCAGCCATGATCATATTGAATGGCGGTGCAGGCTCGAAGGGCCGAATGGCCTACTCCTGCACCTAATTTCTATGTTTCTATGTTTCTATCATTCACCCAGACACGGCCCAGTCGCGAATTACTCCCATATTTTGACCTTTTGTCCTTATTTGGGAGTGAGAAACTTGGCAACCCTAGTCTGGAGTCAGATGTCGGCCCGGCCCGGCCCGGTCCGGTCAGCAGGGGCATTCCAGAGGATGGGCAATGCCTGAGCAGGAAGAGTGGGAGCGGGATAAACAGAGCGAGGTGGGCTTCCGGAGGGGATACGTCTCCGTCTGAGTTCGAGGGGGTTTATTTCAATATCTGTGACCCCTGATAACCTAAATTAACAGCAGATGAACTGGTGAATAAGGCATTGAAAAGCTTGCTTTCTTTGGCCTGGTCTTAGGTTAGCCTGTGGTACAACTTTACAAACATTGCTGAGACCACAACAGGAATACTGTGTGCGGTTCTGGAACATGGCACGGGAACAGGCTTTTCAGACCACCATGCCTATGTCAACCGTGTTGCTAAATTAAACTAATCCCATCTGCCTGCTTGTGCTCTAAATCCCTCCATTTTCTGCTTGTCAATGGGTCTTAAACTTTGCTATTGTATCTGTTTCCGTCACCACCCCTTGTATCTAATACCCTCTTATCCAGGCAGTGTTCTGGTAAACCTCTTCTCCAAAGTCGCCCCATCCTTCCTGTGCCTGGTGACCAGAACTGCATGCAATACTTCAAACGTTGCCACCACACTGTAGGAAGGAAGACATTGCACTGGAGAGGGTGCAGTGGAGATTCACTAGAATATTGCCTGGGAGAGAATGTTTTGAGTTATGAGAAGAGATCAGAGAGGCTGGAATTAGGAGCAAAACAAACCACTGGAAGAATACTCAGCAGGTGGAGCTGAGGGTGATGGGTGCCTGGGGGCTGGTGGTGGAGGCAGAATGGATAGTGGCATTTAGGATAGAAATACAGAAATGCAGGGAATGGAGGGGTAGAAATCATGTGCAAGCAGAAGTGAGCAGTTTAACTTAGTATCATGTTCAGCACAGATATAATGAGCAGAATGCCCTGTTTCTATGTTGTATTGTTCTATGTTCTAAGTTTCTGTTCTAGGGAGGATTAAAATGCATGTGATAGGTGAGGCTGATTGTCAGGGCTTTGGAAGCGCAGAGTTAAGCTAATCAAAGAGGTCCTGGTTTATTTGTAAGGCAGAACACTAATCACCACATGTTGTGTTATGTTAAAGTTGTACAAGACGTTGGTGAGGCCGCACATGGAGTATTGTGTTCAGTTTTGTTCACTCTGCTGGAGGAAGGATGTCGTTAAGCTGGAAAAAATGTAGAGAAGTTATAAGTGGATGTCGTCATAACTCGCGGCCTGAGCTGTAAGGAGACGTTGGGCAGGCCAGGACTTTATTCCTTGAAGCGCAGGAGGCTGAGGGTCAATCTTACAGAAATGTATAAAATCATGAGGGGGAAATACAGAGGGTGACTGCTCGGAGTGGGGGAATCAAGAGCCAGAGGACATACTGGAAGTATGAGAGGGGAAAGATATAATAGCAACCTGCGAGACAACATTTTCACACAGAGGGTGGTAGGTATGTGGAACAAGCTGCCAGAGGAGGTAGTTGGGGTAGGTACAATAACAACATTTAAAAGACATTCTGACAGTTACATGGGTTGGTAAGTTTGGAGGGATATGGGCCAAAAGGGACGAGCTTTTGGGGAATTTTAGTCGGCAAGGACGAGTTGGGCGAAGGATCTGGTTTATTGTGTATGACTCGACCTCTCATTGTGCTGAGCTGGTGTGGTGATTGTGATAGTGGTGAATAGCGCCTGTGGTAGTGAACAGTGTGTGTGAACAGTGTGTGTGATAGTGAACAGTCCCTGTGATAGTGAACAGTGCGTGTGGAAGTGAACAGTGTGGTAGTGAACAGTGCCTGTGCCAGTGAACGGTGCGTGTGGTAGTGAACAGTACGTGTGGTAGTGAACAGTGTGTGGCAGTGAACGGTTTGTGTGGTAGTGAACAGTACGTGTGGTAGTGAACAGTGTGTGGCAGTGAACGGTTTGTGTGGTAGTGAACAGTACGTGTGGTAGTGAACAGTGTGTGCTAGTGAAGTGTGTGTGGTAGTGAACAGTGTGTGTGGCAGTGAACAGTGTGTGGTAGTGAATGGTGCGTGTGGTAGTGAACGGTGCTTGTGGTAGTGAACAGTGTGTGGTAGTGAACAGTGTGTGGTAGTGAACAGTGTGTGGTAATGAATGGTGCGTGTGCTAGTGAGATGGAATGTCTCCTGTGGATTGTGTACTCACGGAGATATACACAGAGAGATCCTGGACCCATGTTGTCTCGTCTAAGCAAGTCCCATTTGCTTGCATTATACCTGGATTCCTCCACATCTGTCCTGTCCACGCATCTGCCCAAATGCCCTTTAAATGCTGTTATTGTAACAGTGTCTACAGCTTCCTCTGGCAGCTCGTTCCACATGATCACCACCAGTCTGTGTGAAAATGTTGCCCCTCAGATCACCTTTAAATCTTTCCTCTTTCATCCTCAACCTGTGCCCTCTCGTTCCAGACTGCTTGTCCTGGGAAAAAGACTGACTTTGTCCTATTTCTGTCCCTATGTGTTTGGCTCCTGCATCAGGCCTGGATCCTGCTGATCAGGCTGTTTGCTTTGTGTGCCTGGTGTTAGCTGTAGTTGCCTGTCCAGCTGCTGGTGATAGATGTGCTGTGCTCATTGTACATTCTGGGAACTGAAGCCATGTGTGAAAGGTTTGGGCTGTCTGTGTGAGCACTCTTGTTTGCATCCTGCACTGAATGAAGATACCGGGGGCGAGTTAATCGACAGACACTGCCTCTTTGTCCAACACTGGAAACTCAGAGGCTGCTTTTGTTGCCCACACAGAGACGCTCTCTTTGTTAAAGAGCTCCGTGTTAAATCTGCAACCTTGGCACCGGCTGAGTGCACTGTGCAATCCAGAACGGGCAGAGCGGGAGTTTCTTGCTGAGCACATTCCCAACGCAGCAGGGAGAGGGGAAGCAGCACGGTCTCTGACACAGAGCTCTCCGCAGCTTCTCCACGGCTGTCACAGCGGATGGGACTGCCCACCTAGTGAGTGTCCATAGCACGCTTCAACTCTCTCCCACCACCAGGGAGCTGTGGGCACGTTTCGCTCCAGCCGTCAGTGTCCAGTCATTCAGCCAAGGGGCGTGAAACTGCAGTTAACATAGAACACTACAGTACAGGGACAGGCCCTTTGGTCGACAATGTTAGTGCCCAACATGAAGCCGTTAAACTGATCTCCTTTGCCTGCACATGATCCAGATCCGTCCATATCCATGTCCCTATCTAAATGTCTCTTACATACAATGATCATATCTGCTTCCACCCCCCACAACACATTCCAGACATTCCTCACATTCAGTGTAAAAAAACTTGCCCCACTTATCTTCCTTAAACGTTACTGCTCTCACCTTAAGGCTATGCCCTCTAGAATTTAAAATCTCACACAGAGAGTGGTGGGTATATGGAACGAGCTGCCAGAGGAAGTAATTGAGGCAGGTACACAACATGATTAAACAGACGTCTGAGGAAGGGTTTCGGCCCGAAACGTCGCCTATTTTCTTCGCTCCATAGATGCTGCTGCACCCGCTGAGTTTCTCCAGCAATTTTGTGTACCTATGATTAAACAGACATTTGGACACGTACGTGGACAGGAAAGGTTCATCAGGTTATGCGCCAGACGCAAGCAAATGGGACTAGCTAAGATAGGGCATCTTTGAAGGACGTTGGGCTGAAGGGCCTGTTCCCATGCTGATTGCCTCTATGACTCCAGTATTATACTCATCCTTAACAATCCAAGAGTCAAGAGTATTTAATTGTCATATATACCGACAACAGGATAATGAAATTCTTACCCCATATACCCAAATTCCGTTAGTCCTATGAGCTACAATATATCTAACTCTCACTTGAATACATCCAGTGAATCGGCTTCCACTGCCTTCTGTGGCAGAGAATTCCACAGATTCACAACCCTCTGGTTGAAAAAGTTTTTCCTCATCTCAGTTCTAAATGGCCTACCCCTTAACCTTAAACTGTGAGCCCTTGTTCGTGACTCTCCCAACATCGGGACCATTTTTCCTGCATCTAGCTTGTCCAATCCCTTAAGAATATATGTTTCTTATATCTTATCTGTTTCTATAAGATCCCCTGTCATTCTAAATTCCAGTGAATACAAGCCCAGTCGACCCATTCTTTCATCATATGACAGTCCCAGGAATGAACTTGGTGAACCAAAACTGCACTTCCTTGATAGCATTAATGTCCTTTTTCAAATTAGGAGACTCAAACTGCACACAATACTTCAGGTGTGGTCTCGCCAGGCCTCAGTGAGACCTCCTTGCTCATAAATCCTCTCGCGATGAAGACCAACATGCCATTAGCTTTCTTCACTGCCTGCTGTACCTGCATGCTTACTTTCAGTGACTGATGTACAAGCACACCCAGGTCTTGTTGCACCTCCCCTTTCCTAATCTGACACCATTCAGATAATAATCTGCCTTCTTGTTCTTGCCACTAAAGTGGATAACCTCCATATTATACTGCATCTGCCCATTCACCCAACCTATCCAAGTCACCCTGCAGCCTCATAGCATCCTCATCGCAGCTCACACTGCCACCCAGCTTTGTGCCATTTGCAAACTTGGAGATTTTACATTTAATTTATTTGTATAAATCGTTAATATATATTGTAAATAACTGGGGTCCCAGCACTGAGCCTTGTGGCACCCCACTAGTCACTGCCTGCCATTCTGAAAAGGACCCGTTAATTCCTATTCTTTGCTTCCTGGCTGCCAACCAGTTCTCTATCCATGTCAATACCCTACCCCCAATACCATGTGCTCTAATTTTGCACACTAATCTCCTGTGTGGGACCTTGACAAAGGCTTTTTGAAAGTCCAGATACACCACATCCACTGGCTCTCCCTTATCCATTCTACTTGTTACATCTCAAAAAAATCCAGAAGATTAGTCAAGCATGATATCCCCTTCATAAATCCATGCTGACTTTGACCGATCCTGTCACTGCTTTCCAAATGTGCTGCTATTACATCTTTAATAATCGACTCAAGCATCTTTCCCACTACCGATGTAAGGAAAATGAGTCTATAATTCCCTGTTTTCTCTCTCTCTCCTTCTTAAAAAGTGGAGTTACATTGGCTGCCCTCCAGTCCACAGGAACTGAGCCAGAGTCTTTAGAACAATGGAAAATGATCACCAATGCATCCACAATTTCTAGGGCCACCTCCTTGAGCACTCTGGGACGCAGACCATCAGGCCCTGGGGATTTATCTGCCTTCAATTCCAACAGTTTACCAAACACCATTTCCTGACTAATGTTGATTCCCTTCAGTTCCCCCCCTCCCACTAGATCCTCGGCCCCCTAGTATTTCCGGAAGATTGTTGCGTCTTCCTTGGTGAAGACCGAACCAAAAGTCTGCCATTTCCTTGTTTCCCATTATAAATTCAACTGTTTCTGACTACATTTGTCTTCACAAATCTTTTCCTCTTCACATATTTACAGAAGCTTTTACATTCAGTTTTTATAAACCCCACAAGCTTTCTTTCATGCTCTATGATACCAGTCGTTACGTTCAGCACAGATACTTGTCTGGGTGGTGAGGTCCGGTGGGAAGGATCTGGTGGGACAATCAACAGGTCCACTGGTTGTGTCGAGGCTGGGCAAGGAGATCCCAAATCAGGCAGGGTAATGGTCCTGGTATGGAAACAAACATGCTGGAAACACTTCACCCAGTTAGACAGCGTCTGTGGAGAGCGAAACAAAACAGCACTGAAAGGGTGTGGCAAGGGCAGGGAGGTGTGGGGTGATTATGTATAGAGAGGTGTGAACAGTTTCACTTTGGCACACTGACTCTTGTGCCACTTTCATACTGTAGAGCTGGAGCAATATGCAACCAGACCCTTTGGCTCAACTCATCCATGCTGACCAATCATTCTTGAGCTAGTGGATAGACAAAATGTGGACGGGCAGCATCTCTGGAGAAAAGGAATGGGTGATGTTTCGGGTCGAGACCTTTCTTCATATTTTTGAGCTAGTTGTCAGTGTTTGGCACATATGCCTTGAAACCTTTCCCATCCATGGACCCAACCAAATGCCTTTTAACTGTTAGCGGACCTGCTTCAGACTTTTTATCCCTCTTTAAGCGAGTTTGGTATCTCGCGCAGGCAATGAATCATGGGATTTGTCAAAGGTCATTTGGGATAAACAAAGAACGTTGCTAGTGATCACAAACGCAGCGCTGTATGAACTGTGTGTACGTATTGGGCGGAACTGTGTAAAAATAACATTTTCGGTCTGAGTTGTCATCTTCTTTGTATCTTAAAATGCATCCAAAGCACTATGATTTTCCCCAACATTTTATCTCTACCTGGTAACTGAAGAATTATTAAAAACTACACAGCAGATATGCAAAACAAGATACCAACATGCATCCTGGAACTAATCCAGACACACATACAGTATAACTATTAGTAAATAGTCAGTGTGGCTTGAAAAAAACAAATTATCTGAAACTTGTTTATGCAAATACAACTACACTGAGCCTTCATCAACTAAATGTATAGCTCAGTACTTTCATACTGTCAGAAAAACTCCACCAGTTTGTATACAGGTACTATCAATTAAATGCAATAAATGAGCTCTGCATAGATACATGGTGATAACAAAACTGTTTTGCAAAATAAGTACGATGTATGAGATGTAAAAGTCCGATTGAGTTGAAATGTACACGTTGCAAACTCGGCAAAATTCTGGATTTCAGTTCATATCAAGTCTGGTTGAACCTAAAGATGAACTTCTGATCAAAATAATCTGCAAGTACAACAACATCTCATTTACACATCAATGGAGGCAGTAAATTACATAACGCTGCACAGACGGTGAAAATATCATCCATATGCGGAGCTAAAGTGATGGGTAAAGTGTTTCTCAGGATGGTAAACCACTTTAGACGACCTATGGCCTTTTCAACATGAATGCCGACATTGGCAACCTTCTTGGTTTTGTGTACTTTTTCTCTGGTCATTTGCCGATGACCACGCCTGGGATGGGGGGGGATCTCTAAATAGGCTTGGCGAAACATCAAGTCTTCTTGCATGGGAAATCCTCTATCCACCATTATGCAATCCCCAGGATAAGTTCCCAACCCCAACTAAGTTCAAAAATCCACTCTTCCTAACAATGTGTGTATCAGATGATTGCCCACTGCAAGCTTTTGTTAAGAATGTGATCATGCCATTTGGGACAATTCCAACCAATAGTTTCACAGTGTTGTGTTTCTTGTAGTCGGGCCATGTCAAAGCCTGCAACTGCACATGCTGTGGTCATTCTATAAATATCTCTGTGCAGTCGAGAATGCATCTCAGTGCTGGGTATTTATTTATTATCTGTTTCAGCTGTGTGGACCTTATCAAATCACCATCTGGCCAGAAAATCAGGGGTTTCAGTTGGATGGCTAGGAATTTAATCCATGTATTGAATATTTTAGAACGTGTATCCCCACTAACTACAACACCATCGACATCCCAAGGCGCAGCTTCATCAACACGAGTACCATTTCATCCTTTATGATGAGTTTTGATCTGGGTCCAGAATTCTTTGGCGATTGTTTAAATGTTCTTGGTACTTTAGTCCTGACAACATTTTTCTTCCCTTCCCAATATCGCATTTTCATTGCTTGATGCTTCACATATTCGCATAGGTTGTCTAAGTTTTCCTACGAAGAAAGCCCTGTCAATCTTCTCACATTTTTGTCGGTCTTGATAGTGCTACAAAAACACTTTTTAGCTGCAGCATTCCTCAGCTTTAGTTTCAATTCTTCTATCTTGCCTTCCAACAATTCAATTTTGTCGGTCAGTTTGTTCACGTCCTTCTGTTTTTGGATGTATCCTGTGCAATGACAGTTCCCTTGACAGCTGCATTTGTACACATAAACATGATCGACAGCAAAAGCTCGTAACGGCTTGTTGTCTGGTCGATCGCCAACATGTTGGTCAACATTGGTTTACGTTGTTTTACACAACTTTACTCACACGTGTACCTGCAGAACTCATTCAGAAGTCAACAAACGTGTGTACAGCCCGTGGCCGTAGACCAGTATAGTAAGAGGTGAAAACCCCACAAATACTTTCCGTATTATCTGCAGAGTTCCAGAGATTCACCACTCTCTGGGTGAAAAAAATACTTTCCGTATTATCTATTGATAGTTATAAAAAATCATACATTTTATTTCATTCTCCCACCCTCCCCCCCCCCCCCCCCCCCCCCCATCTGCTCCAAAACAAAAAAACAATAAAAAATGGTTGTTATTCATCATCACTCACCGAAGCGGGCCAGCGAGCAACCAACGAAAAACCAATAAAACCATCAAAATCATCATAGTTTTGTACAAATTAACCATAAATACATCTAATTAATAGTTTTGAAAGCAGTATTTTCTTACCTCGAAGAAGCAAAACTGGAAAATATGTATGAAATGCAGATCAAAACAATTATCGATTGTAATGTATACACACAGTAGCTCAGCTGGCGAAAATGTTTATCCCGAATATCCCGAAATTATCCCAGGGTCTTGGTGAGACCACACCTGGAGTATTGCGTACAGTTTTGGTCTCCAAATCTGAGGAAGGACATTATTGCCATAGAGGGAATGCAGAGAAGGTTCACCAGACTGATTCCTGGGATATCAGGACTGTCTTATGAAGAAAGTCTGGATAGACTTGGTTTATATTCTCTAGAATTTAGGAGATTGAGAGGGGATCTTATAGAAACTTACAAAATTCTTAAGGGGTTGGACAGGCTAGATGCAGGAAGATTGCTCCCGATGTTGGGGAAGTCCAGGACAAGGGGTCACAGCTTAAGGATAAGGGGGAAATCCTTTAAAACGAAGATGAGAAGAACTTTTTTCACACAGAGAGTGGTGAATCTCTGGAACTCTGTGCCACAGAGGGTAGTTGAGGCCAGTTCATTGGCTATATTTAAGAGGGAGTTAGATGTGGCCCTTGTGGCTAAGGGGATCAGAGGGTATGGAGAGAAGGCAGGTACGAGATACTGAGTTGGATGATCAGCCATGATCATATTAAATGGCGGTGCAGGCTCGAAGGGCCGAATGGCCTACTCCTGCACCTAATTTCTATGTTTCTATGTTTCTATGAATGACCCATGACCTGGGCAAACTCAAACCTATTGATCTTCGTTGAATATACTTTGGCAGAACTAGGAAGGAGACAAGAGACTCTTGTTAATCTGCAGAGAGAGTGGAGGGTGGGTCACTGATAGGGTGGGAATGAATGACCATGGGATAAGCTGTAAACAAAGTGATCAGATCAATGGGTGAAAGGGACAAGTTAGATGGTGAGGACATTGACAAAAGAATGTGGAGGTTGGGAACATTGAGTAGGAGGTCAGGTTGGGCATGCCCTCCAATGTTAGAGGGAAAGAACTGGGTATCTTCCTCCAGAAAATTCCAAAGGTTGACCACCATCTGGTGAAGAAAGTTCTTCTCATCCCTATCGTGAATGGATGCCCGCTTTTTCTGAGGCTATGACTCGATGGGGGAAATATCAGCTCTACATCTGGCCTGTTAAATCCTGTGGGAAGTTTGTACATTAACCAAGGTTTGATGAGAGTAAGGCCGTTGGACATGGACTTCAGTAGGATCTTTGATAAGTAGAAGCAGGAAGTACAGATGCACCTTTACACAAAAGAACACAAAGTGCTGGAGTTACTCAGTGGGTCAGGCAGCATCTCTGAAGAACACGAACAGGATAGAACAGGTTCTCCAGACCCACTGAGTTACTCCAACACTTTGGGACCTTTGATAAGGTTCCACATGGGCCAGGCTCAGACAAATGGGACTAGCTAGGATGGCATGGATGATTCGGGCCAAACGACCTGTTTTCGTGCTATATGACTCTATGACCGTACATCTAAAGTGCAAAGGCCAGTGGTAGATCAAAGGACCAGGAATTTTACAAGATCCAGCAGCAAAAGTAACAAGGAGGGAGAAAACTGATTATGAGAGTAGACTGAGGAAGATGCAACAAGGGCTTCTGTGACAATATAAAAGGGAGAATGCTGAGGTCAAGTATCGATCTTCTGGAGGGTGATTAATAATCTGGGCAGATTAATAATTGGAAACCAGCTATGGCAGGACTGTCATATGATGAAAGAATGGAGTGACTGGGCTTGTATACTCTGGAATATAGAAGGATGAGAGGAGATCTTCTAGTAACATATTAAAATTATTAAGGGATTGGACACGCTAGATGCAGGAAAAATGTTCCCGATGTTGGGGGAGTACAGAACCAAGGATCACAGTTTAAGAATAAGGGGTAGGCCATTTAGAACTGAGATGAGGAAAAACTTTTTCACACAGAGAGTTGTGGATTTGTGGAATTCTCTGCCTCAGAAGGCAGTGGAGGCCGATTCACTAGATGCATTCAAAAGAGAGTTAGATAGAGCTCTTAGGGCTAGCGGAATCAAGGGATACAGGGAGATAGCAGGAACGGGGTACTGATTGTGGATGATCAGCCATGATCACATTGAATGGAGGTGCTGGCTCGAAGGGCCGAACGCCTTACTCCTGCATCTATTGTCTATGTATCTATGTCGATATTTTACATCAGTCATGGATGATACAAACATTTCAAAGACATTTCACAGACTAGTTTCAAACAGTTGAGAAAAGTTTTTCACAATCACCCTCACCCTGGATAAGTTATTGGAAATGCAATTTGGCTAAAGGTAGATTTGGTCCACATGGTGTGCACCTAAGTGTGTTAAAGTACGAGGCTGCTAAGATAGTGGAGATATTGGGTAAAGAGCTTCAAAACTCACTGAGCCATTTTATCAGGAAATCCCACATGCGACTCTTCTTCAAGGTGGAAGGCAGCAAGCAGGTAACTACAAGTGTGTTGGAAAGATAATGGAGTCCATAATCAAGGATAAAATAGCGGGCTATTTAGAGAAGTTGACTGTGATCAAACAGTCAGTAGCATGTTATGAAAGGCAAAGGCAAAGTATGGATGCGGTGGATCTGGATTTCCACACGACATCTGATAAGATGCCATATTAGGGCCTTGTCCTTCATGACGGTGATTGTTATAGGTTAAAGGGGCTGGCCCGAGGACTTGTGGCCTACTCTGCTATAACATCCTTTCCTTTTCTCTAACAATATGCCTGTCTTGCTCAGGAGCCGTGCAATGTGGAAATAGGTTCTTCGGCCCAACTCGTCTGTGTCGACTAAGATGCCCATCTAAGCTAGTCCCATTTGTCTGCATCTGATCGATATCACTTTAAACCTCTCCTATCCATGCACCCGTCCAAATATCTTTTAAATGGCATAGTCAGTGCTGTACATCACTGCAATAGGCTCTTTGGCCCACTTTGTCCACGTTGAACAAGTTGGCATTTTGGGCAAGTCCCATTTGTCTGTATTTGGCCCACATCCCTCTAAACCATTCCTATCCATATATTTGTTCAAATTACTTTTAACAATGTTAATTGGTTCTGCTACTGTATGATCTTCCTTGCTGGATTCTCATCTTGAGGCTTTCTATTGTTTTGGCAATACTTATTGTCTTTCTTTCCTTTTATCTAATGTCATCACAATTTTCTAAAACATCCCTTGCTAACTACAGTTGCTGCACATTTTTATTTTGGGGAGAATTTGCTGGGATATGGGGAAAAGCTGGGATATGGGGAACGGGATTTGCAGGAACTATTTTACGAGGAAGTGACCTGGTTTTAATGGCCGATTTCCTCCCATGTAGGTAGACAAAAATGCTGGAGAAACTCAGCAGGTGAGGCAGCATCTATGGAGCGAAGGAAATAGGTTACGTTTCGGGTCAAGACCCTCCAATATATGGATCACTTTGCCCAACATTAATTCTGCCCGGGCTTTCCTTTGTTAATCACACTTACCCCAGTGCTAACACCGCTCGTTTATCACTTCCAACAGTTTCTCTGGCACTGAGATGATAGGCTCACGCTGGCTGAGCTTACTTTAACAGAAGAAGGTCCAACATTCCCAACTTTCCAAGTCTCCTGGCAACACCTCAGCAGTGTTATTGATTGCAGTCTTTCTTTGTTCTTCCTCCCACTCCGAGTTCCCTGTGTACAGCCAGCAGCAGTGAGGCAAACAAGAAGGTTAAAGCAAATACTGAAGTTAGAGCAAGTGCAGTTGACAAAGCAGGCAGCAACAAGAGGAAGATTTGATAGACTAAACCATTTATTTTAATGCAAGAAGCCTGACAGGTAAGGCAAATGAACTCTGGGTATGGTTAGTACATGGGATTAGGATATTACATCCATTGCAGAAATATGGCTGAGGGAGGGGGCAGGACTGGCAGCTCAATGTTCCCAGTGAACAGATGCTGCGGGATGATAGAGGTGGATGTAACAGAAAGGGTTTTCATTAGGAAGAACTTTACAATGGCCCATGAACTTTACAATGGTCCTTTCATAGGACAACAGAAGGAAACAAAACGGGCAATACGGGCTGAAAAGATGAAGTACGAGGGGAAGCTGGCCAGGAATATAAAGAAGGACAGTAAAAGCTTCTTTAGATATGTTAAGGGAAAAAGAATAGCAAAGTCAAATGTGGGTCCCTTGAACGCAGACACGGGTGAAATTAATATGGGAAACAAGGAAACGGCAGAAGAGTTGAATAGGTACTTCGGATCTGTCTTCACTAAGGAAGACACAAACAATCTCCCAGATGTACTGGATGACAGAGGATCTAAGGGGGTAGAGGAACTGAAAGAAATTTTCATTAGACGAGAAATATTATTGGGTAGGCTAATGGGACTGAAGGATGATAAATCCCCTGGGCCTGATGGTCTGCATCCCAGGGTCCTCAGGGAGGTGGCTCTAGAAATAGTGGACGCATTGGTGATCATTTTCCAATGTTCAATAGATTCAGGATCAGTTCCTGTGGATTGGAGGATAGCTAATGCTATCCCACTTTTCAAGAAAGGAGCGAGAGAAAACAGGGAATTACAGACCAGTTAGCCTGACTTCCGTGGTGGGAAAGATGCTGGAGTCAATTATTAAAGAGCTAATAATGGGACATTTGGATAGCAGTAAAAGGATTAGTCCAAGTCAACATGGATTTATGAAAGGGAAATCATGCTTGACTAATCTTCTGGAGTTTTTTGAGGATGTGACAAGTAAAATGGATGAAAGGGTGCCAGTGGATGTAGTGTATCTGGACTTTCAGAAAGCCTTTGATAAGGTCCCCCACGGGAGACTGGTGACTAAAATTAGAGCACATGGTATTGGGGGTAGGGTGCTGACATGGATAGAAAATTGGTTGGCAGACAGTAAGCAAAGAGTAGGAGTGAACGGGTCCTTTTCAAAATGTCAGGTAGTGGCGAGTGGAGTGCCGCAAGGCTCGGTGTTGGGGCTGCAACTGTTTACCATATATATTAATGATTTGGAAGAGGGAATTAGGAGCAACACTAGCAAGTTTGCGGATGGCACAAAGCTGGGTGGCAGTGTGAACTGTGAAGAGGATGTTAAGAGGTTGCAGGGTGACCTGGACAGGTTGAGTGAGTGAGCAGATCCGTGCAGATGCAGTATAATAAAGATAAATGTGAGGTTATCCACTTTGGCGGAAAAAACAAGGGGGCATATTATTATCTCAATGGGGTTAGGTTAGGTAAGGGGGAGGTACAGTGAGACCTGGGTGCCCTTGTACATCAGTTACTGAAAGTTGACGTGCAGGTACAGCAGGCAGTGAAGAAAGCTAATGGAATGTTGGCCTTCATAACAAGCGGATTTCAGTAAGGAGTAAAGAGGTTCTTCTGCAGTTGTATAGGGCTCTGGTGAGACCACATCTGGAGTATTGTGTACAGTTTTGGTCTCTTAATTTTGAGGAAGGACATCCTTGTGATTGAGGCAGTGCAGCGTAGGTTCACGAGATTGATCCCTGAAGGATGAGGGGGCATCTTATAGAAACATATAAAATTATAAAAGGACTGGACAAGCTAGATGCGGGAAAAATGTTCCCAATGTTGGGCGAGTCCAGAACCAGGGGCCAGTCTTAGAATAAAGGGGAGCTCATTTAAGACTGAGGTGAGAAAAAACTTTTTCACCCAGAGAATTGTGAATTTATGGAATTCTCTGCCACAGAGGGCAGTGGAGGCCAAATCACTGGATGGATTTAAGAGAGAGTTAGATAGAGCTCTAGGGGCTAGTGGAGTCAAGGGATATGGGGAGAAGGCAGGCACGGGTTATTGATAGGGGACGATTAGCCATGATCACAATGAATGGCGGTGCTGGATCGAAGGGCAGAATGGCCTCCTTCTGCACCTATTTTCTATGTTTCTATGGTACTGAGAGAAGATATTGTGTGGACACAAAATGCTGGAGTAGCTCAGCGGGGCAGGCAGCATCTCTGGAGAGAAGGAATTGTTGATGTTTTGGATCGAACCCCTTCTTCAGACTGAGAGAAAATATTGCTGAGGACCGTCCAGTGAGGCTACATGGGTGGAACTGTGAAATAAGAAGGTAGTGATCACATTGATGAGATAGTCAGAAGTTAGAGCAGCAAATATATAGGGAGATTGCAGATCGCTGTAACAATACAAGGACTGTAATTGTAGCTGATTTCAGGTTCCTGAATATTGACTGGGTCACCCACTATGCTAAGATCATGGATGGGGCGGAATTTGTTAAGCGTGTCCAGAACTGTTTTATCAAGCATTATGTAGATGGCCTTACTAGAGAGAGCACAACACTGGATCTCCTATTAGGAAATCATGCTGGGCAAGTGATTGAAGTGTCAGTGGGGAAGCACTTTGGGACAGTGACAATAATTCCATTAGTCATAGAGTATGGAGGCAGCCCAATCTGTCCATGATGACACAAGTTATCTTAACTGAGCTTGTCCCACTTGCCCGTACATGGCCCGATCCCTCCAAACCATTCTCATCATGTGCCAGTCCAAGAATCTTTCCAATTATGTAATTGTACCCACTTCTACCACTTCTCTGGCTGCTTGGTCAAAGTACTCACAAACCTCTGTGTGAAAAAGTTGCCTCCCAGCCCCCCTTTAAACATTTCCCCTTTCATCTTAAATCTATACCTTCTAGTTTTGGGTTTCCCTACCCTTGGAAAATACTTTGGCTATTCACCTTAAAATTGCCCTTGTGATTTTATAAACCAAAATGTCCCCCCTCAGCATCCTACACTCTGGGGAAAAAAAACCATTCTATCTAGCCTCTCTTAGCTCAAACTTTCCAATCCCTGTAATATCCCAGTATTTTTTACATCCTTTCCATTTCAATGACATGCTTCCTGTAGCAGTTCACCAAAAGTGGCCTTATCAATGTCTTAGTTGCAAAATGTTGGAGTAACTCAGCGGGACAGGCAGCATCTCTGAAGAGGAATGGGTGACGTTTCGGGTCAGCATCTGTAGTTGCTTTCTACACATACAATCGTCTTGTAACATGATGTCCCAACTCCTGTACTTAATATCCTGACCGATCGGGGTTTGCAGGTTTCTTTTAGTTCCTGAGTGCAGGGAAAGGCTGGCAAGATTGGGGAATGCTGCTGGTAAATTCACAAGGAATATTGAGGCATTGGTCAGGAAAATAGGAGGCGTTGTATGGCAGGTATAGGCAGCTGGGATCAAGACAATCCTTTGAGGAGTGTAGGAGTACACTGAAGAGGGAAATCAGAAGGACATAAATGAGGACATAGAAAAATAGAAACATAGAAATTAGGTGCAGGAGTAGGCCATTCGGCCCTTCGAGCCTGCACCGCCATTCAATATGATCATGGCTGATCATCCAACTCAGTATCCCGTACCTGCCTTCTCTCCATACCTTCTGATCCCCTTAGCCACAAGGGCCACATCTAACTCCCTCTTAAATATAGCCAATGAACTGGCCTCGACAACCCTCTGCGGCAGAGAGTTCCAGAGACTCTCTGTGTGAAAAAAGTTCTTCGCATCTCGGTTTTAAAGGATTTCCCCCTTATCCTTAAGCTGTGACCCCTTGTCCTGGACTTCCCCAACATCGGGAGCAATTTTCCTGCATCTAGCCTGTCCAACCCCTTAAGAATTTTGTAAGTTTCTATAAGATCCCCTCTCAATCTCCTAAATTCTAGAGAGTATAAACCAAGTCTATCCAGTCTTTCTTCATAAGACAGTCCTGACATTCCAAGAATCAGTCTGGTGAACGTTCTCTGCACTCCCTCTATGGCAATAATGTCCTTCCTCAGATTTGGAGATCAAAACTGTACGCAATACTCCAGGTGTGGTCTCACCAAGACCCTGTACAACTGCAGTAGAACCTCCCTGCTCCTATACTCAAATCCTTTTGCTATGAAAGCTAACATACCATTCGCTTTCTTCACTGCCTGCTGCACCTGCATGCCTACTTTCAATGACTGGTGTACCATGACACCAGTCTCGCTGCATCTCCCCTTTTCCTAGTCGGCCACCATTTAGATAATAGTCTGCTTTCCTGTTTTTGCCACCAAAATGGATAACCTCACATTTATCCACATTATACTGCATCTGCCAAACATTTGCCCACTCACCCAGCCTATCCAAGTCACCTTGCAGTCTCCTAGCATCCTCCTCACAGCTAACACTGCCCCCCAGCTTAGTGTCATCCGCAAACTTTGAGATATTGCCTTCAATTCCCTCATCCAGATCATTAATATATATTGTAAATAGCTGGGGTCCCAGCACTGAGCCTTGCGGTACCCCACTAGTCACTGCCTGCCATTGTGATAGCTATGGGATAGTAATGGCAGATAAAGTGAAGGAAGAGCCTCAGAGATGCTGTACCCTGTTACATGGTCTGGAAGAGAGTTATATGGAGAGACTGCGAGTGGATTAACTGGGACTTCTTTCCCTGGACTGTAGGAAGCTGAGATTTATAAATCCATGAAGGGCATAGATAAGGTCACAGTCTTTTTCCCAGGGTAAAGACTCTTGAACAAGAGGGCATAGATTTAGAGTGAGGGGTAGCATTTTCACACAAAGGACAGTGGGAATATAGAACAGGATGCCAGAGGAGGTAGTTGAGCCAGGTACAATTATTTAAAATACATTAAATCAGGTATATGAATATGGGGCAAACACATGCAAATGGGACTAGCTCAGCTAAGCATCTTTGTCAGTATGTCAAGTTGGGCTGAAGGGCCAGTTTCCATGTTGTATACCTATTCATTGTTAACCTATTGTCTGCCTTCTTCCCCCTTTCCCACTTCATCCCACTCACGCTGTCCTCCATCATCCAGGAACCTCTGGCTATGCGTAGCATGTGGAATGTGTTGACTGCTGGTGATCCGCTTCATCACTTGTGTGCTGAGGCTTCCTTGGCAAACCTCAGACTAGGTCAGGTGGCCAGATCCATTTGCAATCTAGGCAAACTTTCCTATTTCCAAAGCTGAACACATACCCCAGGATTCTCCTTCACTTTCTGGAATACCATGTCCATAGAGGTGGGATAAAGCAAGAAAGCAGCTCTGAGTCGTGAGAGTTAATACAACAGACAAACTGAAACAGTAATGCATAGGAAGTTCCGGCTGATATTAAAGAGGAAATGAAGAAAGTAAAGAGAGGGAATGAAGAAATACTTCCAGGTTAAATCGACCAACACGCCGATATTGGAGCCAGAGGATAGGTATGGAGATGGGGCTTGTTGGGGACAATGAAGGTAGTCCGTGTGTGGAGGCAGGGCTGTGAACAGAGTATCTTACAGCCCAGGAGGGAGTGATATTGATGTGGTTTAGGATGTATAAAATGTTAAGTGGGATGAACAGTGAAACAAGGAAGTATTTCAAGGGTTGGCAATAGTCCCGACTGCCTGGAAGGGTGGGAGAGGCAGAATCATCCATGCAAACCAGTGAGCACCATTTGCACCTTTTAAATGTTGTCAGTGACTCTGCTGTCCCCTTGCCCTGGGGCAGTGTGTTCCAAATACTCCCCTCTCCCTGGGGCAGTGTGTTCCAAATACTCCCCTCTCCCTGGGGCAGTGTGTTCCAGATACTCCCCTCTCCGTGGGGCAGTGTGTTCCAGATACTCCCCTCTCCCTGGGGCAGTGTGTTCCAGATACTCCCCTCTCCGTGGGGCAGTGTGTTCCAGATACTCCCCTCTCCCTGGGGCAGTGTGTTCCAGATACTCCCCTCTCCCTGGGGCAGTGTGTTCCAGATACTGGGGCCCCTCTCCCTGGGGCACTGTGTTCCAGATACACCCCTCTCCCTCGGGCACTGTGTTCCAGATACTCCCCTCTCCCTGGGGCAGTGTGTTCCAGATACTCCCCACTCCGTGTGTTCCAGAGGCAGTGTGTTCCAGATACTCCCCACTCCGTGAGAGAGTGTGTTCCAGACACTCCCCTCTCCCTGAAGCAATGTGTTCCACCTCTCCCTACTCCCGGGAGCAGTGTGTTCCAGATATTCCCCACTCCCTGGGCAGTGTGTTTCAGATACCCCCCACTCCCTGGAGCAGTGTGTTCCAGATAATCCCCACTCCGTGAGGGAGTGTGTTCCAGATACTCCCCACTCTGTCAATGAGGGAGATAACCCTCAGATGCCTTTAGACTAAATCTGTTTCCTATAGTGACATCTATCTCTTTTATAGGAAATAATTTTCCGCAGTCTACCCCATCTATACCCCCCAGAAATTTATACCAATCAAGATCTTCCTTAACCACCTCTGCTTCAGGGAGAACAGACCTACCCTCCCGTCTCTCCACATAACTAAAACGCGCCACCCCTGGTGAATCTCCTCTGCACCCTTTTCAGCATGATCATATATTATTTACATTTTAATGTCCTGAACCGCACACAGTACTCCAGATGAGAACTGATCAAGCTTTTATAAAGTTGGAGCATAACCTCCCTCCCCTAGTCGACTAATGAAGGCCCGTATTCCAAATATGTTCCTTACCACATTATCTACCTGTGTTACCGTCTTCAAGGATCTCTGGACTTGTCCTCCAAAGACCCTCTGTCCTTTATACTTCCTAAGACCCTGCCATTCATGGTGTGTCATAGCCTCATTGGTACTCCTAAATGGCATCACCTCACATTTACCTAAATTAAACTCCATTTGTTATCTCGATTGTTAGCCCGATTCGCCACACATTGTTATCACCCTGCAGCCCAACACTCCACATTATCAGCAACTCCACCAATCTTTGTGTCATTCCCAGTAGGCCTTGGCAACACGGTCTATGGTCTATTAGAGGGTTCAGTGTTCTCTCTACAGGGACCATGTGGTATGTTGCCACTGCTCCACCCCGGAGATAGACTGGAGAGTCCGAGCCTGGAGCCAGAGCCAACCTCCGTCACTTCCACTCTCCCCACTCACTCCCTCATTGTTCACTCCCACCCTCCTCACTCATCCTTTCAACCTCACTCCTACCCTCCTCACCTTATCATTCCTCACCTCTTTCCACCTCCTTCCAACATCCCTCCCTCACTCCCTCCTCCTCAACCCCCTCCATCCCTCCCTCCCCCCACTCACTCCCCCCTCACTCACTCCCTCCCCCTCACTCACTCCCTCCACCCCTCACTCACTCCCCTCCACCCCTCACTCATTCCCTCCACCCCTCACTCCCTCCCACCCCTCACTCACTCCCTCCACCCCTCACTCATTCACTCACTCCCTCCCTCACTCACTCCCTCCCCCTCACTCACTCTCACCCTCCACCCCTCACTCATTCCCTCCACCCCTCACTCCCTCCCACCCCTCCCTCACTCCCTCCACCCCTCCCTCACTCACTCCTCTCCCCCCTCACCCCCTCCCTCACACCCCTCACTCACTCCCTCCCACCTCCCCACTCACTCTCTCCACTCACTCACTCCCCCACCCCTCCCCCTCCCCTCCATCACTCCTCCCCCTCACTCACTCACTCCTCCCCCCACTCACTCTCTCCCACCCCTCCCACTCATTCATTCACTCACTCCCCCGCACTCTCCTTCCCCTCGCGCTCCCCCCTCGCGCCCCCTCTTTCCCGCCGTCACCAACCGCCGCCAATCAGTCCCCTCTCGCGCGGCCGCTGCTGTCCGGCGTTTCAGTGCAGCGAGCGGTGGGGCATCCGTGGGTGCGGGGGAGAGCACAGCGGGCCCACCCCTGGGTGCGGGGGTAATGGACACTGGGCCCACCCGTGGGTGCGGGGGAGAACACAGCGGGCCCACCCCTGGGTGCGGGGGTAATGGACACTGGGTTTGCGCAAGGCAGGGGGAGTGGCAGCGGTGACAGGTGATGCACTGACGGGAGGGAAGGATGGATGGGGTGAGGGAGAGAGAGAGGGATGAATGATGGAGTGAATGAGAGGGGTGAGTGAGGGAGGGATGAATGATGGAGTGAAGGAGAGTGGGGTTAGTGAGGGAGGGATGAATGATGGAGTGAATGAGAGGGGTGAGTGAGGGAGGGATGAATGATGGAGTGAAGGAGAGGGGTGAGTGAGGGAGGGATGAATGATGGAGTGAATGAGAGGGGTGAGTGAGGGAGGGATGAATGATGGAGTGAATGAGAGTGGGGTTAGTGAGGGAGGGATGAATGATGGAGTGAATGAGAGGGGTGAGTGAGGGAGGGATGAATAATTAAGGAGTGAGGGATGAATGATGAAGGAGAGATGAATGATTGAGGGAGGGATGAATGATGGAGTGGGAGATGAATAAAGAGGAAGGGATGGATTAGGAGAGAGGAATGGGTGGAGTAAGGAGGAAGGTATGGAATGAGATTAATGAAGAAGGGGAGTGAGGAATGATGGAGTGGGGAGGGTGGAAGGGAGGTGGAAGGAAGTCAGGAGGGATTGAGAGGAATGTGGGAGTGAGGTAGGAGGCAGTTATGGAGGGATGAGTTGAGGGCAAAGGGGAGGAAGAGCTGCAGTGTGGAGGGAAGGAGTGAGGGAGCGAGGAGGGAGAGAAGAGTGAGGCGGGAGGGAGCCAAAAAGGAGCAAGAGATGAAGCAAGGAGGAAGAGAGTAGAAATGGAGTGAATAGACAGTGCGGGGAGGGTGGGAGTGATCAAGGAGGGAGGGAGTGAGCGAATGATGATGGAGTGAGGGAGGGATGAGGTGAGAGGGATGAATGATGGAGTTAAGGAGCGAGTGGTGCGGGAGGGAATATTGTGAGCAATTTTGGGCACCATATCTGAGGAAGGACGTGCTGGCTGTGGAGAGGGTCCAGAGGAGGTTTACGAGAATGATCCCAGGAATGACGGCACTGGGCCTGTACTCGCTGGAGTTTAGAAGAATGAGCGGGGACCTCATTGAAACATACAGAATAGTGAAAGGCTTGGATTGGATGTGGACAGGATGTTTCCATTAGTGGGAGAGTCCAGAAGTAGAGGTCATAGCCTCCGAATTAAAGGACGTTCCTATAGGAAGGAGATGAGGAGGAATTTCTTTAGTCAAAGGGTGGTGAATCTGTGGAATTCTTTGCCACAGAAGGGAGGGGATGCCAAGTCAATGGATATTTTCAGGAGGAGATAGATAGATTTTTGATTAGTACGGGTGTCACAGGTTATGGGGAGAAGGCAGGAGGATGGGGTTAGAAGAGATGGACAGATCAGCCATTATTCAATGGTGGAGTGACTTGATGGGCTTAATGGCCTAATTCTGCTCCTATCACTTGTGTCATGATGGGGACGAATGAGTGAGGGAGGGACAATGGAGTGCATGAGAAATGAATGTTTGAGTGAGGGATGTCTGACGGAGTGAGAGATGAATGAATGGATAAGGAGGGAGGAATGGATGGAGTGAGGAGGAAGGGATCAATGAGGTATTGAGTGAGGCAGGATGCAGGGAGGGAGGGAAGGAGGAGTAAGGAATGATTGAGGGGGAGGGTGGAAGGGAGGAAGTGAGTAGGGATTGACTGAGGAATGGGGGAGTGAGGTAGGCAGTGTTGGAGGGAGGGATGAGTGAAGGGCAGTGAGAAGGAAGGGCTGCAGTGGAGGGAGGTGAAGATAGAGGAGAGGGAGAAGAGTGAGGAGGGAGGGAGGGGGCGAATAAGGAGCAAAAGATGGAGCAAGGTGGAAGGGAGTGAATAGAGAGTGAGCGAGGAGGGTGGGAGTGAATGGGGAAGGTGGGCGTGAGGAAGGAGGGAGTGATCGAGGAGAGTGGAAGTGATGGAGGTTGGCTCCGGCTCCTGGCTCGGCCTCTCCAGTCTGACTCCGGGGTGGAGCAATGGCAACGTACCACCTGTGGACCCTGGTCCCTGTAGAGAAAACACTGAGCAACCCCCTCTCATAGACCATGTTACCAAACACTTGCGCTCGGTCTGCCAAGGCCTACTGGATCTCCTGGTTATCAAACATTTTAACCTCCCCTTCCCATTCCAATACCGACCTCTCTGTCCTGGGCTTCCTTTATTTGTCAGAGAGAGCCCTCACGCAAACTGGTGGAACGGCATCTTGTATTCTGCATGGAACTCTCCAATTTTAGGTAACTACCTACAGCCAACCTCTCCCCTTCACCCCCCCCCCTTCTCCCGTCTTTCCTCCTCCTTCCTCCTCCCTTCCCTGAGCTCCACCTGGATGTGAATCCATTTCTACTCTTCCACTTTCCTCCATCTCCTTCCACCTATATCCCTTCAGGCGTCACAATTTACATTTCTTCTACCTTTATTTTCTACCTTCTGTCCTTTTATCTCTGGCCTTTGTCCAACCATCTGCCAATCCACACACACATCTACCTTTATTCACCTGTCACTAGTTGGGATTTGTCCTCCCCTCACTTCTCTTCCAGTTTTCTTTCATCACCACCCCCCTAACACAATCAATCTGAAGAAGGGCCATGCCCCGAATAATAATCTAGTCATTTTCTCTCAAGATGCTGCCTGGCCCGCTGCATTACTTCAGCACTTGGTGTCTGTTATAGACACTTGTGTCTTTTATAGAACAGTACAACACAAGAACAGATTCTTCGGTCTACAGCTTCTTTGCCGAACATGCTGCCACGAACATCTCGTATCTACCTGCACATAATCAGCCCAAGCCTAACTAAAGATAGACACAAAAAGCTGGAGTAACTCGGCGGGACAGGCAGCATCTCGGATCGAAACATAACATATTCCTTCTCTCCAGAGATGCTGCCAGTCCCGCTGAGTTACTCCAGCTTTTTGTGTCTATCTTTGGATTAAACCAGCATCTGCAGTTCCCTCCTACACACCAAGCCTAACTAATCTCCTTTGCCTGCATGTGATCCATATCTCCTGCATTCTTTGCATAACCATGTGCTCATTTAAAAGCTGCTGCCTGCACCTCCACCCCTACCAGCATGTTCCAGGCATCCACCAGGCTGTGTGTAAAAACAAAACTTACCTCTTACATCTCCTTTAAACTCTGCCCCTTTCACCTTTAAGCTCTGCCCACTAGACTTTAACATTCCTCCCTGGGAGAAAAGTTCTGTCTATCTGTCTTCTGTCTATCTACTTTAATATTTTCATATACTTTCTATCAGGTCTTCTCTCAGCCTCTGACATTTTGGACAAAACAATTTGTTTGTCCAACCTCTCCTTATTGTGAATGCTACCTAATAAAGGCAGCATCCTGACGAACCTCTTCTGCACTCTCTCCAAAGCTTCTGCTGAACCAAGCCATGCTGACTATCACTGATCAGTTTATGCTTTTCCAGGTGTGAGTATATCCTATCCCTAAGAATCCTCTCCAATAATTTCCCTGCCACTATTGTAAAGATCACTGGTGTATCATTTCCTGGATTATCGGTACATCCGTTTTTAAACAGAAAAACAACATTGGCTACTCAGCCCTCTGGAATGTCGCCTGTGGCTGGAGAGAATGTACCATTTTTCGTCAGGGTATCGTCAGGGCAATCTCCTCTCTTGCCTGTCAATAACCTGGGATATATCCCATCGCCCTGGTGATTTATCCACATGAATATCTTTTCAAGAGCCCCAACACCACCTTCTTGATATATGCATTCCTTGAAATATCAGTATCGCCGATCACTTGCGATCGGTCTGCCAAGGCGTCAGATTAGGAAAAGGGGAGTTGCAACAAGACCTGGGTGTCCTTGTACATCAGTCTCTGAAAGTAAGCATGCAGGCACAGCAGGCAGTGAAGGAAGCCAATTTGGCCTTCATTGCGAGAGGATTTGCATATAGGAGCAAGTAGGTCCTACTGCAGTTGTACTGGGCCCTGATGAGACCGCACCTGGGGTATTGTGTGCAATTTTGGTCTCCTAATTTGAGGATGGACATTAATGCTATTAAGGGAATGCAGCGTAGGTTTAACAGGTTAATTCCCGGGACGTATGATGAAAGAATGGGTTGACTGGGCGTATTCGCTGGAATTTAGAAGGATGAGATGGAATCTGAAAAAAACATGTAAAATTCTTAGAGGATTGGACAGGGTAGATGCGGGAAACATGTTCCCAATGTTGGGGGAGTCCAGAACCAGGGGTCACAGTTTAAGAATAAGTGATAGGCCATTTAGGACTGAGATGAGGAAAATCATTTTCACCCAGAGAGTTGTGAATCTGTGGAATTCTCTGCCACAGAAGGCAGTGCTGGCCAATTCACTGGACGTGTTTAAGAGAGAGTTAGATTTAGCTCTTAGGGCAAAGGGAATCAAGGGATATGTGGAGAAAGCAGGAACGGGGTACTGATTTTGGTGATATAGCCATGATCATATTGAATGGCGGTGCTGGCTCGAAGGGCCGAATGGCCTACTCTTGCACCTATTTTCTATGTTTCTAAGGCCTATTGGATCTCCTCGCTGATAACCATTTTAACTACCCTTTCCAATTCTGATACTGACCTCTCTGTCCTCTCTGTCCTGGGCCTCCTCCATTGCCAGAGAGAGGTCACACACAAACTGGTGGAGCAGCATCTTATATTCTACTTGGATAACTTACAACCCAATGGTAGGAATATTGAATTCTCCAATTACCTACAGGGAACTCCTCCCCTTCTTCTCCCCTCCCCCTTTCCCCCTTTCCCCCTTGCCTATATCCTTTTAAGCATAAATTCCTTGTTTAATCCTTCATATGTTCTGAAGTGATAGGAGCAGAATTAGGCCATTCAGCCCATCAACTTTACGCCCCCATTCAATCATGGCTGATCTATCTTTCCCTTTTAATCTCCTGCCTTCTCCCCTTAACCCCTGACACCTTGATTTCTATCTTCCTTTACCCTCTTGTTTTTAATGTATTTATAAATTGCCTTGGGATTTTCTAATTATACTTGCCAAGGCATTTTATGGCCCCTCTGGCGCTCCTCAGGAAAATTATCTAAGTTTACAACAAGATTTAGATCAGTGGGAAAATAGGCTAAGGAATGCAAATGGAATTTAACTCTGACAAGTGTGAGATGCTCCATTTTGTATTGTCAAAGCAGGGCAGGACTTGAATAATAAATGGTAGGGACCCGGAGAGTATGCAGAATGGAAATATCTAGGAGTACAGGTGCTTGGTTCCCTTAAAGTGGTGGGACAAGTGGACAACATAGTAAAAAGATGTTTGGCACACTTGCTTTCTTTGGGAAGGGTATTGAGCACAAAAGTTGAAACATCATGATGCACCTGTACAAGTCACAGGTGAGACCAAACTTAGAATATGGTCGCATGATGCCATGTCATTAAGTTGGAAAGGGTGCCGAAGAGATTCACAAATATGTCACCTGGGCTTGCGGGCTTGTGTTACAGCCGGAGGTTGGATTTGCTGCGACTTATTTATTTGGCGCGTAGGAGGCTTAGGGGAGACTTTATTGAGGTGTTGAAGATCATGAAGGGCATGGATGAAGTGAATGCTCGTATTCTTTTTGTCGGGTTAGAAGATTCTACAGCTAAAGGGCATAGGATTAAGATGAGAGGGGAGGCATTTAAGAACCTCAGGGCCAACTCTCTCTGTGGGTAGTATCTATCTGGCCTGAGCTTCCGAAGGAAGCAATAGAAGCATCCCATTGGCAGTGTTCCAATCCTCTGGCACATCTCCAGAATCTGATTATTTTGGTACATCCACTCTTTCAGTAGCCACATCAAGGCAGAGTGTGGTACAATGCACAACAGGCCCTTCGGCCCACCAAGTCCATGCCAACATTTTGTCCCAGCTTTACTGGTCCCATTGCCCACATCAGGACAGGCATTTTCTATGCCATACCTATTCATGTCTGCCTAAATGGCTCGATTCTAATCATGTATTGTCTTTCCACTGGTAGACAAGAATGCTGAAGAAACTCAGCGGGTGAGGCAGCATTTATGGAGCGAAGGAAATAGGCAACGTTTCAGGCCAAAACCCTTCTTCAGACCTCCGCTGGCTGGTTAGCACGCAACAAAAGCTTTGCACTGAACCTTGGTACACATGACATTAAAATAAACTGAAAAGCAAAAACTCTCCCTCTGTATCCAGTGGTCGATGGTCCCACCAGAGTCGGCTGCATGCCCCTCTTCCGGGTGTACGTCTATGTCCCTGGAGAGGGAACACGCTGTGTCCATGGGGACTCTGGAGGTCTTCCGTGAACTCTGGTAGTTGCGGGGATCGAGTGTATTGTTGATAAACTTGGGGACATTTAAATTTGATAACTGTTTGTTGTAAACTGCCAATATAGGCAGCCTGATCATGTTAGTGCTCTGTATTTTTGTTTGTTTTGAATAAAATAATTTTGTATTAAAGAAAAAGTGTCGACTATCCAGTGTTCTTGGTGTGACTCTGTATCCAGTGTTCCCAGTGTTGACTCTTGTTTCTGTTTTTCAGAAGCGGAACAAACGGACTGAAGTCAAGAGGCAGGTGGTCAGTGAGGTGAAGGTTCACATAGCGAGTGACGCGAAGGTTCACATAGCGAGTGACGCAGCAGCAGCGGACCGAGCCTGTAATCAGCCCAAGAGAAGCAGGAAAAGGAAGAGCGGGAAGATTTCCTGCTGCCAGGCTCCCACAGCTCAACTGGTGGGTTCACCGGCCGTCTGCTTCTCTCTGTGGTTGTGTGAGCGACGAGCGGTTTATACTCAACTGCATAATCACAGGTCCATCGGCCCACCATATCCATGCCAGCCCTCTGACTGAGGACAATGGAATGAATGATCAAGGATAAGAGATCACTAGGATTATTTAAGGTGGCATAGAATGGGTGTCTGATCACAGTACATGAATGACAGCATTATCAAAGGGCACCAATTTTTAGTTGTAAAGGAACATAGAACAGTGTAGGAACAGGCCCTTTGACCCATTGTGTCTGTGCCAAACATGATGCCAAATTAGCCTCATTTCCCCAGGCTGCATGTGACCCATACCCCTCCATTCCCAGCATATCCATGTGCCTATCCAAAAGATTCTTAAAGACCACTGTCGTATCTGCTTCCACCACCACCTCTGGCAATGTTTTCATGTAGACAACATGAACACCCACTACCCCATGTGTAAAAAACCTCACCACGCACATCTCCTTTACATTTTAAAACTCACTTTAAAACTATGCCCTCTAGTCTTTGTCATTTCCACTCTGCTAAAATTGCTCTGAATGTCTACCCTATCTATGCCTCACATCATTTTATATAATTCTATCAAGTCTCCCCGCAACCTCTGATGCTCCAAATTTAATTGAGTTTTTTGGGTGACTAAGAGGTGTGATGAGGGCAGGGCGATCTCTGTTGTCTACATGAACGTTAGCAAGGCATTTCACAAGGTACCGCATGGTCGGCTGGTCTGGAAGGTTAGTTCAAATGAGGTCCAGGTGAGCTAGCCAAATAGAAAAAAAATTGTCTTGAAGGTAAGAGACAGAGGGTGGTGGTGGAGGGTTGTTTTTCAGACTCCAGGCCTATAACATGTAAAGTACCACAGGGGCCAATGCGGGGTCCACTGTTGCTTGTTATTAATGATTTAGATATGAATGTAGGTGGCAAGGTTAGTAAGTTTGTGGATGACACTAACGTTAGTGATTTAGTGTAGAGATACAGCGTGGAAACAGGCCCTCCGGCCCACAGGGTACGTGCCGACCAGCGATCACACATACACTCGTTCTATCCTGCAGACGTGGGCCAATTTACAGAGGTCAATTAACCTACAAACCTGCGCATCTTTGGAATGTGGGAGGAAAGCGGAGCACCCGGAGAAAACCCACGTGGTCACAGTGTGAATTTACAGACTCGGTACAGATCGCACCCATTGTCAGGATTGAATGCTGTACCACTGAGCCACCCTCTTCTATGTTATTCTACCCTTTTGACACCCAATGATTTGGTCATTTTCTTTCTAAGTTTGGAAATCAGAGTATTTTTTAGTTTTGATATAAGGATAAGCAGATACATACATAAACAGATAAATCGATAAATACAATGACTTCCATTATGCAGCACCTTAAATAGAGCAAAAATACCCAGGTAACCTCACAGTAGCCTTATCAAACAAGAGAATGACATTAAGCTAAATGAAGTTCATAGGTTCCAGGAGCAGAATGAGGCTATTCGGCCCATCAAGTCCACTCCGCCATTCAATCATGGCTGATCACTCTCTCTTAACCCCATTCTCCTGCCTTCGACCCTTAACCCCGACACGAAATATCAACTATTCTTGTTCTCCAGAGATGCTGCCTGAACTGCTGGGTTACTCCAGCACTTTGTGTTTATCTTTTGTAAACGAGCATTTGCATTTCCTTATATCCCATCAAACTTTAAAATGGTGTTCTCGTATCTGCCCCAACCACTTCCTCTGGCAGCTTGTTCCATATACCCACCACCCTCTGTGTGAAAAACATGTCTCTTTGGCCCCTTCAAATCTTTTCCGCTTGTGTCAATGCTACAGTATGTTCTCTAATTTTAGATTGACCTTCTCAGGCAAAAGGTCTGTGACTATTCAACTTATCTATGATCTCTTCTGACTGAAGCTCTTGACCATTTCCAGTTCAGCATCATTGATGCTGACTGGCACATCCACAACCCTTTGCTTCCTGAAGTAATTACAGTAACTAGCTCCTTTTGCTAACATTGAGGGATAGGTTGTTGGCTTGACACCATATTACCACGTTCTCTATCTACTTCCTGCACTCTTTCTTCTCATTGTTCAAGATCCGCCCACTACGGTGGTGTCACCTGCAAACTTGTAAATGGAGTTAGAGCAGAATTTGCCTGCACAGTTGTGAGTGTAAGGAGTATAATGGGGGACTGAGAACGCATCTACGTGGGGCACCGTCGTTGAGAATTATCGTGGAAGATGTTTTTCTCCTATCCTCACTGATTGTGTTCTATTGGTCAGGAAATCGAGGATCCAGTTGCAGAGAGGTGTGCTAACTCCTCGTTCCAGTTGTTTGGTTGGAATTATGGTTGAAGGTGGCTCGACCTGAAACATCCACAGTGCCCCTGCCTCCATAAGTGCTGCTGGACTTGCTGAGTTCCTCCAGCAGTTGTCTTTTGCAGCTGAGGTTCACTATGCCCAGGGGTGGTGGGTCTGATGTTCAAGGAGATATTGAGTAGATATGCCTGTGATCTCTAGACATTAGAGGGGTGAGAGGCAGCCTTAATGAAACATAACATTCCTTTACATAGCTTAACAAGGGAGTTATGCAGCGCATGTTCCACCTTTTTTGAATTAGGTGCAGCAATCTTGGAATAGTTGTGGGCCGTTTAGGACTGAGTTGTGCAGGCAATTTTTCACTCAGATGGTGATGAATTTTTGGAATTCTGTGCCCTGAAACCTGTAGAGGCTCAGTACTAGATGTGGGGTTAATTCTGGAAAATGGTGCCAAGGTCGAAGGTAAGACGTGATCCTGCTGAACAGTGGAATGGGTCTGAGGAGCCAAATAGTCTTGATTCTGAATGGGTCGACTGGGCTTGTATTCACTGGAATTTAGAAGGATGACAGGCGATTTCATAGAAACATATACAATTCTTAAATGGTTGGACAGGCAGGATGCAGGAAAAATGTTCCCGATGTTGGGGGTGTCCAGAACCAGGGGTCACAGTTTAAGTAAGCCATTTAGCACTGTGATGAGGTAAAACTTTTTCACCCAGAGAGTTGTGAATCTGTGGAATTCTTTGCCACAGAAGGTAGTGACGGCCAATTCATTGGATGTTTTCAAGAGGGAGTTAGATTTAGCTCTTACTGATTTTAGATGATCAGCCACGGCTTGGAGGGCCGAATGGTCCTGCACCTATTTTTCTATGTTTCTAACAGGATTCTGAGAACATTGACGTCGGGAGGGATCTTGGAGTCTACTGCTCCTTGAAAGTGCCAACACAGGTTGATAGGGTGGTAAGCAAACATGTGGGATGCTTACCTTCATTGGTCGGGGCATTGAGAAAAAGAGTCAGGAAGTCATGATGCAGTTTTATAGGACAAATGGTAAGGCTGCATTTGCAATATTGTGTGCAGTTCTGGTCGCCTCATTACAGGAAGGATGTTGAAGCTTTGCAGAGGATACCGGTTTACCAGAATGCTGCCTGGATTAGAGCGTACTGGCTGTAAGAAAGGGTAGGACAAACTTGGATTGTTTTCTCTGGAGCATGGAAGACTGAGACCTGCTAGAGGTTTAAAGAATTGCAATTTATGTCGACCTAGTTGGCAGATTGGGGTAGTACTATTTCCTGCATTTGGCCCATTTCCCTCTAAACCATTCCTATCCATATAGCTGTCCAAATGTATTTTGAAAGTCTTAATTGTATAATTTCTATATCTCCTCTGGCAGTTCATTCTAGATATGGACTTCCCTCTGAATGAAAAAGTCACCCCTGAGGTCCATCTTAAATTTCTCCCCTCTCACCTTAAGCCTCTCGTTTTAGAATGTGCTATCCAGGGAATAAAACTGTGATTGTTCACTTTATCCATGCCCCTCGTGAACTTGTACACTTCAATATGGACATCCCGCACCCTCCTATGCTTCAACGAAAACAGTTCTAACCTACCCAACCTCTCAAACTCAAGCCCAGGTAACATCCCGATGAATCTCTTCTTCACCATTTCCAAGTTATTGATCGGGGATCAGGGTTATTGATCTGGGGTTGGGTTTATTGATTGGTGCAGTATTTATTGATTGAGGGTCGGGTTTATTATCTGGGGCGAAGTTTATTGACTGGGCATTGCGTTATTGATCAGGGGTTGGTTTATTGATCTGTGGTTGGGTTTATTAATCAGAGATCTGGTTTATTGTTCTGGGGTTGGGTTTATTGATCAGGGGATAGACACAAAAAGCTGGAGTAACTCAGCGGGACAGGCAACATCTCTGGAGAGAAGGAATGGGTGACGTTTCGGGTTGAGACCGTTCTTCAGACTGGTTAGGGATAAGGGAAATGAGAGATATACTTGGTGATGTGGAGAGATAAAGAACAGTGAATGATAGATATGCCAAAAAATAACGATGATAAAGGAAACAGGCCATAATGAGAAGCTGGTGCGACTTGGGTGGGGGAGGGATAGAGAGAGGGGGAATGCCGGGGCTACCTGAAGTGAGATAAATCAATATTCATACCACTGGGGTGTAAGCTGCCCAAATGAAATATAAGATGCAGTTCCGCCAATTTGCATTTAGCCTCACTCTGACAATGGAGGAGACCGAGGACAGAAAGGTGTGTGTAGGAATGGGAAGGAGAAATGAACAGGGGTCTGGTTTATTGATTTGGGGTCAAATTTATTGATCTGGGTTAGGTTTATTGATTGGGAGTCGGGTTTATTGATTGGGGTTGGTGTTATTGATCATATGGAGCCAGTTTATTGATCATGGGTCAGGGTAATTAATTAGGGGGTGGGGTCTATAGATCTGGGTTGTGTTTTTGATCAGGGTTGGTATTATTGATCAGAGTTTGATGCAATATGTGTTGTGCTGTCTTCAGGTCGGCAGCACCAAGATGGAGCAGAACCAGTACATGAGGCGGGAACGGGTGCCTGGAGACACACTGCCCTGGAACCGGCCGAGATCGGTGGAGAGCGGCAGGGTGATGGAGCCACCCGAGCGGGCCGTGCTCAGGATAGCAGGTAGGACCAGCGGGTGCTCGCTGCGGCTGGCTGTGTGAGGGGTGGGTGCTGGGTGTGGGAGTGAATGAGGGGATGGGTGCTGAGTGGGTGGTGTGGGTTTGCAGAGGTCAAGCACTCACACCGTGACCTTTAGCCCTCTTGAGGCTAGGACCCCCAGGACTCCCTGCCATCCTCCCAGTGGAAGAGTTCCGAACCTCTCTGATGTTCCAGAGTATCGGAAAGCCAGGGTGCCTATAGATGGCAACTGTTGTCAGTTTATGAAACAGGAGTTAGTCTGCCTTGGTGACCTGTAGATTATAGGAAGTTTGGGATCTAACACAGATCGCAGGTTGGACCATGCATACAATATCATGGGTGTATGGGAATTGGTCTTAGTTTATCAATGTCACATTTACTGAGATACTGTGAGAAACTTTGTTTGCATGTTATCCAGTTAAATCATAGTGTATATGAATACAATCAGGCCATACACAAGTACAACAGGTAAATACTAGAGTGCTGAATATAGTGTCACAGTGTTATAGTGAAAGTGCAGATAAAGAAGGTGCAAGGCCCATAAAGAGGTAGATCGGCTGATTGGGACAACATCCGAGCTTATGAGAGAACGGCTCAATAGTTTGATAACAGCAGGGAAGAAGCTGTTCTTGAATCTGGTGATGTGTACTTTCAAACCTTTGTACCTTCTGCTCGACGGGAGAGTGGAGAAGAGGGATTGACCGGGGTGTGAGTGGTCCTTGATTATGTTAGCTGCCTTCCCGAAGCAACTTGAAGGGTAAATGTATTCGATGTTCGAAAGTCTAGTCTGTGTGATGGACCAAGCAGTGATGCATCCCAATAGGATGCTTTATACAGTGCATTTGTAAAAGTTTATAAGTGTTGGTGACATGCTGAACTTCCTTCGACCCCTGAGGGCATAGAGGTGTTTGCGTGGTTTCTTGGCTGGATCTTCACTGTAGTTGGTCCAGAACAAATTAGAGTCATATAGGAACATACAGCACAGAAACAACCCCTTCGGCCCAACTTGTCCATGTCGACCAAAACACCCCATCTATGTTCGTCTCACTTTGTGTGGGAAGAAATTGCAGATGGTGGTTTAAACCGAAGATAGACACAGTATGCTGGAGTAACTCAGTGGGACAGGAAGCATCTCTGGCGAGAAGGAATGGGTGACGTTTCGGGTCGAGACCCTTCTTTAGACTGAAGGGTCAGCTTCCCACATTTGGCCCTATCCCTCTAAACCTTACCTATCCATGTACCTGTCCAAATGTCTTCCAAATGTTGTTGAAATATGTCTCAACGACCTCCTTTGGCAGCTCATTTCCATACACCCTCCACCCTCCTTATGGAAAAGCTGCCCCCCAGGTTCCTATTAAATCTTTGCTCATTCACCTTAAACCTATGTCCCCTGGTTTGTGATTCATCCATTCTGTGTAAAAGATTCAGTGCATTTACCCTTTCTATTTCTCTCATGGCCGCATACTCCTCATCCTCCCGCGTTCCAAGGAATAAAGTCCTAGCCTGGCCAACCGCCCTGTAGCTCAAGTCCAGGAACATCCTCGTACTTTGGGTATAATTTGAGTATAGGAGCAGGGAGCTGCTCACTGCAGTTGTACAGGGTCTTGGTGTGATTATTGCGTGCAGTTTTGGACTCCAATTCTGAGGAAGGACATTATTGCCATAGAGGGAGTGCAGAGAAGGTTCACCAGACTGATTCCTGGGATGTCAGGACTGTCTTATGAGGAAAGACTGGATAGACTCGGTTTGTACCCGCTAGAATTTAGAAGGTTGAGGGGGGATCTTATAGAAACATACAAAATTCTTAAGGGGTTGGACAGGCTAGATGCAGGAAGATTGTTCCCGATGTTGGGGAAGTCCAGAACAAGGAGTCACAGTTTAAGGATAAAGGGGAAATCTTTTAAGACCGAGATGAGGAAAACTGTTTTCACACGGAGAGTGGTGAATCTCTGGAATTCTCTACCGCAGAAGGTAGTTGGAGCCAGTTCATTGGCTATATTTAAGAGGGAGTTAGATGTGGCCCTTGTGGCTAAAGGGATCAGTGGGTATGGAGAGAAGGCAGGTACAGGATACTGAGTTGGATGATCAGCCATGATCATATTGAATGGCGGTGGCAGGCTCGAAGGGCCGAATGGCCTACTCCTGCACCTAATTTCTATGTTTCTATGTACTGTGAATCTTCTCTGCACGCTTATCAGCTTATATTGTTGGTGATGTTTACACTAAACTCTCAATCGGGCTGTGCATGGAATATCGTGCACAGATCCCCTACACAGGTGGATCTGCATATGGAATACTGTGCACTGACTGGTTCAGTTTACACGGACATGCTTGGAATATCATGCACGGGTCTGGTCTCACACTAAGGAAAGATTAATTTCACCAAAATTAGACTGAAAGTGCTGGAGTAACTCAGTGGGTCAGGCAACATTTCTAAAGGTAGACAAAATTGCTGGAGAAACTCAGCGGGTGCAGCAGCATCTATGGAGCAAAGTAAATAGGCAACGTTTCGGGCCGAAACCCTTCTTCAGAAACGTTGCCTATTTCCTTTGCTCCATAGATGCTGCCGCACCCGCTGAGTTTCTCCAGCAATTTTGTCTACCTTTGATTTTCCAGCATCTGCAGTTCCTTCTTGAACAACATTTCTAGAGAACGTGGATAGGTGAAATTTTCGATCAGACCTAAAAGATCGTCTATCCATGCTCTCCAAGGATGCCACTGGAACTGCCGAGTTACTCCAGCACCTTATGTCTTTTTTAGTAAACTGGCATCTGCAGTTCCTTGTGTCTGCGATCACCAGGTTGGATTGGTGGGATGGCGTTTCCCAATAAGAAGATATTATTATTGTACTATTATACTTGTATTATTGTATTATACAGACACTGTAGAGTAGATGTTCAACTGTGCTTGAGTTTACTGTCTTGTGCAAGAACCATGGAAATCTTGCTGGCAGCAGCATCACACACACATATACTCAAACACAAAAGAATATTTATAACATTATAAAAGAAAGAAACTTTCCAAAAAGCAGTAGCGCCAAACAAAACAAGATGAAACATACTACATGCTCAGAAGAACAATCTCAATTTAAACGTATAATAATGTAGTACGTGACCAATCATCCTATAAGATTGATGCCAGCTTCTAAAAGCGTAATCCTATTTGCCCCGCACCCCTCTCTATGCCCCTGTCATTCATTACCCCCGCCCTCTCCCACGTGCCCATTACTCTACGATTCTGTTCGTATTGGTGGAAATGTGTCATCCTCGATAACAATCAGCACGGGAGCACCTCAAGGCTGCGTGCTCAGCCCCCTGCTGTACTCACTCTATACTCATGACTGATTAGCCGGTCATAGTGCGAACTCCATCATCAAGTTCGCTGACGACACCACTATTGTGGGGCGTATCACTGATGGGGATGAGTCAGAGTATAGAAGAGAGATCGAGCGACTGTCCATATGGTGCCAGCACAATAATCTGGCCCTCAACACCAGCAAAACCAAGGAACTGATTGTGGACTTTGGAAGGAGTAGGATGGGGACCCACAGTCACGTTTATATCAACGGGTCGATGGTTGAAAGGGTCAAGAGTTTCAAATTCCTGGGTGTGCACATCTCTGGAGTTCTTTCCTGGTCTGAGAACACTGATGCAATTATTAAGAAAGCACATCAGCGCCTCTACTTCCTGAGAAGATTAAGGAGAATCGGTTTGTCAAGGAGGACTCTCTCTAACTTCTACAGGTGCACAGTAGAGAGCATGCTGACCGGTTGCATCGTGGCTTGGTTCGGCAACTTTAGCGCTCTGGAGCGAAAAAGACTACAAAACGTAGTAAACACTGCCCAGTCCATCATCGGCTCTGACCTTCCTTCCATCGAGGGGATTTATTGCAGTCGCTGCCTCAAAAAGGCTGGCAGTATCATCAAGGACCCACACCATCCTGGCCACACACTCATCTTCCCTGCTACCTTCAGGTAGAAGGTACAGGAGCCTGAAGACTGCAACGTCCAGGTTCAGGATTAGCTACTTCCCCACAGCCATCAGGCTATTAAACTTGGCTCGGACAAAACTCTGAACATTAATAGCCCATTATCTGTTATTTGCACATTATCAGTTTATTTATTCATGTGTGTATATATTTATATAATGGTATATGGACACACTGATCTGTTCTGTAGTCAATGCCTACTACATTCTGTTGTGCTGAAGCAAAGCAAGAATTTCATTGTCCTATCAGGGACACATGACAATAAACTCTTTTGAATCTTGAATCTCTTGATTGTTTTGGATGGTTAGGGGTAAATTATAAAAGCCGATTACACTCCAGTTTGGAATGTGGGAGGAAATTAGAGCACTTGTAGGAAGCACGTGTGGTGACAGGAAGAACGAGCAAACCCCACAGAGACAGCATCGAAGGTCGGGGTCAAACTCAGTCTCTGAAATCCACTGTGTCATATACACATCTCACCAGGGAATGGCGTCAGAGATGCACCACTTCCCCTCCCCCCCGCTCTGAACTCCTCCTCCTTCAGTTATTCCTCCTCCCCACGTTCCTGTATCCATCACCCAGCCTCAAAAGTCAAAGTATCCTTTATTGTCATTCAGAACATTTGGTCTGAATGAAATTTTGTGCCTTGCCGTCATACATATAATAAAAATAACAAAAACACACAATAAACACAAATTTAACATCCACCACAGTGAGTTCACCAGGCACCTCCTCACTGTGATGGAAGGCAAAAGTCTTAAAGTCTTTGTCTCTGGTTCCCTCCTCCACTTCACCTCTTCTCTCTTCTCACTCCCTACTCTTCCCTCTCCCCTTCACTCTCTTCCCTCCCTCCACTTCTCTCCTCCTCCCCAATCGACCCAGCTCCCATCCTACCTCCCTCCCTCCCTCCTCACCCTCTGTCTTCTTCTCCACATTCCACATCCATATTCCCCATCCACATTCCCACCTCCACATTCCCACCTCCACATTACCCCCTCCCCCCTCTCCATTGCCCTCTCCCCGTTCCGTCATCTTCATTCCCCCTTCTTCACCCTCCTCTTTCCCCTCACTTCTCACCTCCCCCTCACCCACCACCCCCTCTGCCTCCCACCTAACCCCTCTCCTTTTCACCCCTCACATTGCCACTCTCCCTTCATCCCTGTTCCTCCCCTGCCTCTCCTCCCCCACTTCTACTCTCCTTCATCCCCCCACTTCTACCCACATTCTCCCTCATTTTCACCCTCATCACCTCCACCGTTCCCCGCCCCTTTCCCCATGACCTGCCCCTATTCCCCCACCTGCCCCTATTCCCCATGACCTGCCCATATTCCCCCTGACCTGCCCCTATTCCCCCATGATCTACCCCTATTCCCCATGACCTGCCCCTATTCCCCATGATCTACCCCTATTCCCCATGACCTGCCCCTATTCCCCTTGATCTACCCCTATTCCCCATGACCTGCCCCTATTCCCCATGATCTACCCCTATTCCCCATGATCTACCCCTATTCCCCATGACCTGCCCCTATTCCCCCATGACCTGACCTGCCCCTATTCCCCATGATCTTGCCCCTATTCCCCCATGACCTGCCCCCCTATTCCCCCATGACTTGCCCCATTCCCCATGATCTACCCCTATTCCCCCATGACCTGCCCCTATTCCCCCATGACCTGCCCCTATTCCCCATGACCTGCCCTGCCCCTATTCCCCCATGACCTACCCCTATTCCCCATGACCTGCCCCTATTCCCCCATGACTTGCCCCATTCCCCATGACCCTTCCCCTATTCCCCCATGACCTGCCCCTATTCCCCCATGACTTGCCCCATTCCCCATGACCTGCCCCTATTCCCCCATGATCTACCCCTATTCCCCCCTATGATCTACCCCTATTCCCCCATGATCTACCCCTATTCCCCCATGATCTACCCCTATTCCCCCATGATCTACCCCTATTCCCACATGATCTACCCCTACCCCATGACCTGCCCCTATCCCCCATGACCTACCCCTATTCCCACATGACCTACCCTTATTCACCCATGATCTACCACTATTCTCCCATGACCTGCCCCTATTCCCCTCCCCTGTTTTCCTCTCCTATTTCCCGCCACCTCCCCCATGCGCCTCCCTTTCCCCGCCCCCGGTGTCTCTCTGTATCTGCCGGCCGTGTGCGGTGCGGATCGGGTGTCGAGGGCCCTTTAAGCGGCTCCGAAGCTGCGCTACGCCCACTCGTAGCGGGGCCGGGGCCGGGGCCGGACTAGGAGCGGGGGGACCATGGCCGGGCGCCCGCCTTGGGAACTGCCCGCCGATGCCCAGGAAGATGATTATATCCAGGCTTTCGAAAACGTCCGGGAGAAGTATAAAGGTGACCCGTGAAAGAGAGAGAGGGATGGGGGGAGGGAGGGGGAAAAGTGTTGGAAAAGAGAGAGAGAACGAGAGAGCGAGAGAGAGAACATGAGCGTTGAATAAAGTGTGTGGAGGAGAGAGAGAGAGAGAGAGTGGGAAAGAGAGTTGTGTGGGAAAGAGAGTTGTGTGGGAGCGATTGTAGAAGAGAGTGCGGGGGAGAGAGTGAGAGAAAAAGTTTAAGAGAGTGTGGGAGAGATATAGAAGAGAGAACGGAGAGAGTGTGCCAGAGAGAAAGTGGAAAAGAGAGAGTGCTTTGGCAGGGTGTGGAATATGAGAGAGTGGGTGAGAGGGAGAGTGGTGGGAGAGCATATTGATGGCGGAGAGAGTGTGGGTATGGGGGAGATGTGAGAGAGGGGGGAAAGTGTGGGAGAGAGAGGAGCTGGAAGATGGGGAGTGTGGGACAGAGGGAGGGAGAGAGTCTGGGAGTGTGGCAGAGGGGACAGTGGGAGAAGGAAGGGATGAGCGTGTTGTTGAGGGAGAGAGTCACCTTGGGTGAGGGAGAGCTGGACAGAGGGAAGAGTGCAGAGCTGCGGGCTCTGCTTTCCTGTTGTATATTAACAATTGATCATGGTTGTAGGAGGCACACCTCCATATATGTCGGTGACATTGAACCTGAAGGCACAATGAAGTGTGAGGAATGGTGGGCCGGGGAATGGGTGGATGTCGTTTGAAGTTGAAGAATGATGGGTGGTACACATTGGCAGAGAGAACAGGACGGGGCAACACAAGTATGAGGGTGTGCAAGAACAGGGGGTCTGGTGTGTAGGTGCACAGTCTGTGGAGGTGGGGATAAAGAGACACACGATGTGGGCTTTGTGAACTGGGGTTCAGAAATCGGGAGTGAGGATGTCACAGTGAACATTATAGACCTCTGGTTCAGCTGCAGCTGCTGAGTCTGAGGGCCACACGCTGGAAGAGGTGAGTAGGTTTGGGAGATTCAGTGAGGGCTTCCAGGTGCTGGATAGGTGCACATTGACAAGCCAGGGCTGGATGTTGGACCAAACACACAGTGCTGGCGTAACTCAGCAGGTCAGGCAGCTGCTGAGGAGGGAATGGACAGGCAATGTTTTGGGTGGGAACTTTGAAGAAACATCCCTCCCCATTCCTTCCATAGATGCTGCTTGATGCACTGAGTTACTGTAGCACTTTGTATTTTGCTCGAGAAGCTGGGGCCTTCTCCTTGGGACAGGGGAGTGTGCCCGGAGACCTGACAGAGGAATCTGGTACCAGGAGAGGGTGGGGTCATCAATGAGGACGATTGGTGTGTAGGAGATAAGGTGAGTGTGCGAGGGGCGAGGGGCAGAGTGGGGGTGCAAGGGGCAGAGTGGGTGTGCAAGGGGCAGTGCAGTGCGAGCGAGGGGCAGAGTATGCATGCGGAGGGCAGTGGAATGGCGAGGGGTAGACCGGGTGTGCTGGAGGCAGTGGTTTGTACAAGAGCGGTGTGCAAGGGAGAGAGTGACTGCATCACTTGAGTGAATGCTGGAGGGGGATCGATGCTGGAGGAGAGATGAGGGGGAAGTGGAGGAGGAGGGGTTGAGAGACCCTGGGATCACTGGCCTGTGAGTGGGGGGGAAAGTCCCAGCAGAATGAATGCCCCATCCTGTGCACCCTGATGGGTGAGCAGTGGGGGAGGGTTGTTGGGGGGGGGCGTCGGCCCTTTGAGGGGTCAGTGTGAGGTGTTTTCCCTCCAACTCTGTGACCCTGCTCCCCTGCACCGGCCATTCGCATCTCGTTCCCCCGATGCCCTCCAGCTCCCCACCCTGAGGACTGATGGTGCGTCTGCTGCCTTATATGGTGTCCTCAACCTGTTTGTGTTCATCGGGACACAGCTTTAAAAGGGAAAGTCTTTACTGAGAGCCCAGTGGGAGCTTTCAGCAAACACAGCAGCTTATAGCACGCTCCGCTCCCCTCCAATCCCCTCCCCTCCCCTCCCCTCCCCTCCACCACACCCTGCTCTCACACTCGCACTCGCCACCACACTCACACCACACTCACCCATTCTCATACACGTGCCTGCTCTCACATGCACACATCCTGTCACACCCATACCCGCTCTCACACTCGGGCACTTGTCATATGCTCGCTCTGTCAAACTCAGACACTGTCACACTCACACCTGCTCTGCCATTTGCACACTGGCTCTGACACACTCACACCTGCTCCATCACACTTACACCCAGTCTTACTCGTGCTCGCTCTGTTCCACTCACACTCGCTGTCACACTCGCACATGCTCTGTTACACACCCACACATTCTCACATTCACTCACACTCGCGCTTGCTATGTCACACTCGCACCTAATCACTCACACTCCTGCCAGACCCACACACACTGCGCTGTAATGTCCGTACCCGTACTGGCCCGTTGTACATACAGTGTATGGTGGCTGGGTTCACATCACTTGGTTTCTTGAATGTCATGAAGTACAGCTTCTTCTGGCGCTCGTTGCATGTACACAGCACCGTGTGAAAAAGTTGCCCCAGCATGACTCCAAATCTCTCCCCCCTCACCTAAAACCGATGTTCTCCAAATATAGACACCCCCATCCTGGGGAAAGATGGTGGAAATGCCCCTCAGCCCCTTTACTCCAACAATCCCAACCTATCCTTTTCCCCAAATCCCTTCAGTCCAGGCAACATCCTGGTGAATCTCACTGTACCCATCACATCCTTTAGCAACCAGAACTGCACAATAGTCCGTGTTGCCGCTGCAGAGGGGTCTTCCAAATGAGCCAACAGTGTTTAATTGTCATATGTACCACTGATATTCTTACCTGCTTCAGCTATACAGGCCCATTATCACAATAACACTGAGATATACAATAATCAATAAATTAATAATAATACTATGTAATTACACCATAATATTGCAAAACCAAAATACAGATTGCAACCTTCGCTAAGTCCGTAGAAGACCATAGTTGCTTAGGTTAGTGTTGTGAAGTGTTCAAGAACGTGATGGTTGTTAGGGTGCAGCTATTCTTGAACCTGGAGGTCACAGTTTTTGGGGTCCTGGACCTTCATCCTGATTGTAGCAGTGAGATGAGAGTGTGGCCAGGGTGGTGTGGGTCTCTGATGATGCTGGCTGCCTTCTGGAGGCAATGCCTCCGGTAGATCCCTGTAATGGTGGGGAGGTCAGTGCCTGTGACGATGGATGGAAAGAATGTACCGGACCCCGACACGGGTGGAATGTTCCGGGCCCCAGAGCAGGTGGAATTTTCCAGGCCCTGGAGATGAGGAGTGTCCCGGGCCTTGGGACCTGTGAGGTTGTCTGCATGCGGATGGCTGGGTGTTTTGTGGTTGGAGGTGGCTGGCTAACAAGTGCCGCATTGTGATGTGGTTCACCATTAATTAGACCCTGGTGGAGGCTTCTAAACGCCACCGGCGAGCTGCCCTTAACAAGAGACTTACGTTAGACGTTACCTGATGCTGGCCTATCGCTATTGATCTTGGTTTATTAGTGTTGTGTGTACCAAGCTTCAGTGAAGAACTTTGTTTGTGTGCTATATACAGTCACATCATACTATATATACATGGATGCAGTAAGACCATACACATGTACAATGGGTAGAGCAATGGGAAAATACTAGAGTGCAGAATATCGTGCTAACGTGTTATACGTGACAGAGAAAGTGCAGATCAATTAAATACAAGGACTACAATGAGATTAGCACTGCACACGAGCATGAGGATCATTCAAGAGTGTCGCACAGCATGGAAACAGACTCTTCAGCCCAATTTACCTTTGACAACCAAGGTGCCCTATGTGCACTAGTCCCACCTGCCCACATGTGGTCCATATGATTCAGATTCAATTTTAATTGTCATTGTCAGTGTACAGTACAGAGACAATGAAATGCATTCTAAATCTTTCCTTTTGTATCTGTCCAAATGTCTTTTAAATGTTGTTTCAAAGGTCTGGTAACACCAGCAAATAATATGTTCCCAAATCTGGTGGAACGGTGCCCTCCATAATGTTTGGGACAAAGACCCATCATTTATTTATTTGCCTCTGTACAATTTGAGATTTGTAATAGAAAAAAATCACATGTGGTTAAAGTGCACATTGTCAGATTTTAATAAAGGCCATTTTTATACTTTTTGGTTTCACCATGTAGAAATTACAGCAGTGTTTATACATAGTCCCCCCCACCCCTCCCCATTTCAGGGCACCATAATGTTTGGGACACGGCAATGTCATGTAAATGAAAGTAGTCATGTTTAGTATTTTGTTGCATATCCTTTGCATGCAATGACTGCTTGAAGTCATTGACATCACCAGTTGCTGGGTGTCTTCTCTGGTGATGCTCTGTCAGGCCTGTATTGCAGGCATCTTTACCTTAGGCTTGTGTTGGGGGCTAGTCAATAGACAATAGGTGCAGGAGCAGACCATTTGGCACTTCGAGCCAGCACCGCCATTCAATGTGATCATGGCTGATCATCCCCAATCAGTACCCCGTTCCTGCCTTCTCCTCATATTTTCCCCCCCGCTATTTTTAAGAGCCCTATCTAGCTCTCTCTTGAAAGCATCCAGAGAATCTGCCTCCACCACCCTCTGAGGCAGAGAATTCCACAGACTCATCACTCTCTGTGAGAAAAAGTGTTTCCTCGTCTCCGTTCTAAATGGCTTACTCCTTATTCTTATACTGTGGCCCCTCGTTCTGGACTCCCCCAACATCGGAAACATGTTTCCTGCCTCTAGTGTATCCAAGCCCTTAACAATCTTATATGTTTCAATGAGATATCCTCCCATCCTTCTAAACTCCATGGTGTACAAGCCCAGCTGCTCCATTCTCTCAGCATATGACAGTCACATTCAGTTTTCTCTTCAGTATATAAAAGGCTTACTCAATTGGGTTCAGATCGGGTGATTGACTTGGCCACTCAAGAATTGACCATTTTTTAGCTTTGAGAAAACCCCTTTGTTGCTTTAGCAGTATGTTTGGGATCATTGTCTTGCTGTAGAATGAACTGCCAGTCAATGAGTTTTGAGGCATTTGTTTGCACTTGAGCAGACAAATTCATTATGCTACTACCATCAGCAGTTGTACCATCAATGAAGATAAGTGAGCCAGTACCTTTAGCAGCCATACATGCCCAGGCCATAACACCCTCACCACCGTGTATCACAGATGAGGTGGTATGCTTTGGATCTTGGGCAGTTCCTTCTCTCCTCCATACTTTGCTCTTGCCATCACTCTGACAGAAGTTAATCTTTGTCTCGTCTGTCCGCAAGACCTTTTTCCAGAATTATGGATGCTCTTTTAAGTATTTCTTGGCAAACTTTAACCAGGCCATCCTATGTTTGCGGCTAACAGTGGTTTGCATCTTTCAGTGTAGCCTCTGTATTTCTGTTCATGAAGTCTTCTGCGGACAGTGGTCATTGACAAATGCACACCCGACTCCTGAAGAATGTTTCTGATCTGTCGCACAGAGTGTTTGGAGATTTTTATTTATTACAGAGAGAATTCTTCTGTCATCAGCTGTGAAGGTCTTCCTTGGCTTGCCAGTCCCTTTGCGATCAATAAGATCACCGGTGCTCTCTTTCTTAAGGAAAAATGTTCCCAATGTTGGGGGAGTCCAGAACCAGGGGCCACAGTATTAGAATAAAGGGGAGACCATTTAAGACTGAGGTGAGAAAAAGCGTTTTCACCCAGAGAGTTGTGACCCGAACCGACCCCACCCGAGTTGTGAATTTGTGGAATTCCCTGTCACTGGATGGATTTAAGAGAGAGTTAGATAGAGCTATATAACCATATAACCATATAACAATTAATTACAGCATGGAAACAGGCCATCTCGACCTTTCTAGTCCGTGCCGAACACATATTCACCCCTAGTCCCATATACCTGTGCTCAGACCATAACCTTCCATTCCCTTCCCGTCCATATAACTATCCAATTTATTTTTAAATGATAAAAACGAACCTGCCTCCACCACCTTCACTGGAAGCTCGTTCCACACAGCCACTGAGTAAAGAAGTTCCCCCTCATGTTACCCCTAAACTTCAGTCCCTTAATTCTCAAGTCATGTCCCCTTGTTTGAATCTTCCCTACTCTCAGTGGGAAAAGCTTTTCCACGTCAACTCTGTCTATCCCTCTCATCATTTTAAAAACCTCTATCAAGTCCCCCCTTAACCTTCTGCGCTCCAAAGAATAAAGCCCTAACTTGTTCAACCTTTCTCTGTAGCTCTAGGGGCAAGTGGAATCAAGGGATATGGGGAGAGGGCAGGCACGGGTTATTGATTGGGGACGATCAGCCATGATCACTATGTATAAACACAGCTGTAATTTCTACATGGTGAAATCAAAATGTATAAAAATGGCCTTTAATAAAATCTGACAATGTGCACTTTAACCACATGTGATTTTTTTCTATTACAAATCTCAAATTGTGGAGTACAGAGGCAAATAAACAAATATAACCATATAACAATTACAGCACGGAAACAGGCCATCTCGGCCCTACAAGTCCGTGCCGAACAATTATTTTCCCCTAGTCCCATCTACCTGCGCTCAGACCATAACCCTCCATTCCTTTCCCGTCCATATACCTATCCAATTTATTTTTAAATGATAAAATCGAATCTGCCTCCACCACTTCCACTGGAAGCTCATTCCACACCGCTACCACTCTCTGGGTAAAGACGTTCCCCCTCATGTTACCCCTAAACTTCTGTCCCTTAATTCTGAAGTCATGTCCTCTTGTTTGAATCTTCCCTACTCTCAATGGGAAAGCTTGTCTACGTCAACTCTGTCTATCCCTCTCATCATTTTAAAGACCTCTATCAAGTCCCCCCTTAACTTTCTGCGCTCCAGAGAATAAAGACCTAACTTGTTCAACCTTTCTCTGTAACTTAGTTGCTGAAACCCAGAAATGATGGGTCTTTGTCCCAGACATTACGGAGGGCGCTGTATGTGATTTCATGTTTCTGTATCTTCTGCGTGACGGGAGAGTGGAGAAGATGGAATGGCCGGCGTGTGAGTGATGTGAGTGGTTATGTTGGCTACTTTCTGGAGGCAGTGTGAAGTGTAGGTGGGGTCGATGGTCGGGAGTCTGGACTGGGCTACATCCACAACTCTCTGCAATCTCTTGTGATCTTGGGCAGTGCTGTTCCTGAATAAGCTGGGATGCAGGACAAATGTAGGCCTGTGACGTTGAGGGTCTCGACCGTCTCTCCCGGCACCATGAAGTGCTGTTTGGTTTACAACTGTCATTGTCTCTGCTGCACTGGCAGCCGACCAGAGCTGATTGTGCATGAACTGCTTGTGGTTGCAGGAGCTGGATGAGGCTGTGCTGCTGCTGCCCCGAGATTTACAATGCTGTCAGTGCTTTGCTGAGTGGACATTATCTCCATACTCATTCACATCACAGACTGCTGTTAATCCAGCGCAGTCTGTCTGCAGTGGAACAGTGAAGGGAGACCCCAGGCCACAAATTACCCCTTACCCCCCTCTAACACACAGGGCCACAACTTACTCCCACCCGCCCACTCCCTCTCCCCCATGAGGCCACACCTTACACCACACTCATCCCCTCCCACCCCCCCCCCCCCCCACGCTTACCCCTGCACACCCCCCTCTCTGAGGCCACACATCATGCACATTCCATCTCCACCACTCCCCCACCCACCCCTTGCCCCCCCTCGTCCTTCTCTCTCTCCCCCTCTCTCTCCCCCCCCTCTCTCTCTCTCTCTCTCTCTCTCTCTCTCTCTCCCTCTCTCTCCCCTCTCTCTCTCTCTCTCTCTCTCTCTCTCTCTCTCTCCCCTCTCTCTCTCTCCCCCTCTCTCTCTCTCTCCCCCTCTCTCTCCCCCCTCTCTCTCTCTCCCCCCTCTCTCTCTCTTCCCCTCTCCTCTCTCTCTCCCTCTCTCTCTCCCCCTCCCTCCCTCTCTCCCCTCCCCCCCTCCCTCTCTCTCCCCCCCCCCCTCTCCCTCCCCCTCCTCCCTCTCTCTCTCCCCCCCCTCTCTCCTCCCTTCTCCTCTCCCTCTCTCCTCTCTCTCCTCTCTCTCTCCTCCCCTCTCTCTCTCCCCCCTCTCTCTCCCCCCCATCTCTATCCCCCTCCCCCTCATCTCTCCCCCCTCTCCTCCCTCCCTCCCCCTCCCACCCTCTCTCTCTCCGCCCCCCATCTCTCACCCCTCTCCCATCCCCCCTCCATCTTCCCCTCCCCCATCTCCCCCCCCCCCTCTCTCAGCCCCTCCTCTCCTCCCCCCCACCCCTCTCCTCAGCCCCCTCTCTCTCTACCCACCTCCCTCCCTGTCTTGCTCCGCCCCCTCTGTCTGCTGGCACAGTGCCTGGGATGGGTTTGTGTGATGCTGGTGATTGGCTGTGGGCTGTGCTGGTGCAGCAGAGTTGCGGACGGAGTCACTCAGTGGACAGTGAGTGTGGAGCGGTGCTGAGCGGCTGGGCTGCTCCCCCTGTCCAGCCATGGACAGCAGCCGTGCCATCCAGCAGGAGATCAGCTCCCTGAAAGGTGGGTCTGCCCTGGGACCAGGAGATGGAGGGATGAGCCCGGCACTGCATTGCTGCATCAGTGATGCAGGGGCATGCTGCTGGTGCTCAGGTTGCAGACTGCTGCAGATGCAGCAGAGCTGGGGGGGGGGAGGCTGGGGATATTGTGGGCTGGGAACTGGGAGGGAGGGGATGTGAGGGGACAGAGGGGTGGGTGGGCTGTGGAAATTAAATCAGCTGTGAGAGGGGGATACATGGTGGGGGGAGGGGTACGCAGAGCAGGGGGGTGTGTGGGGAGAGAGTGGGGTCTGTGAAGTGGGAGACAGTGGGAGCGCAGAGATTCTTATCAACATGTGGATGTTGGAGCCAGCCTCCATGCACTCTCCCTAGTGCCCCCTCCCCCACCCACTCCCCTCTCAACTGTCCCCTGCTCTGCCCTTCATCCTGCCTCCCCCCCTCCCATCCCCATCCCCATCTCTTCCCCCCCCCTCCCAGCCTCGACACCCCCCCTCCCAGTCTCGACCCCTCCTCCCAGCCTCGATCCCCCCTCCCAGTCTCGACCCCCCCCCCCCTCGACCCCCCCCCCAGCCTCGACCCCCCCCCCAGCCCCCCCTCGACTCCCCCCCTCCCAGTCTCGACCCCCCCCCCCCCCCCAGCCTCCCCCCCCCCCCCCCCCCCCCCCCCCTCCCCCCCCTCGACCCCCCCTCCCCCCACCCTCCCAGCCCTCGACCCTCCCCCCCAGTCTCGACCCCCCCCTCCCAGCCTCGACCTCGACCCCCCCCCCCCCCCAGTCTCGACCCCCCCTCCCAGTCTCGACCCCCCCTCCCCCTCCCAGCCTCGACCCACCTTCCCCCCCCCCCCCTCCCCCTCGACCCCCCCCCCCGGCCCCCCCCCTCCCAGCCTCGACCCCCCCTCCCAGCCTCGACCCCCCCTCCCAGCCTCGACCCCCCCCTCGATCCCCCCCTCCCAGCCTCGACCCCCCCTCCCTGTCTCTCCCCCCGACACCCCTTCCCCCCACTCCCCGTCTCCATGTCTCGACCCCCCCCCCACTCCCCCTCCCCCCCTCCCCCTCCCTCCTGGTCCCCCCCCTCTCCCCATCCCATCCCTCTCCCAGTCACCCCGTCCCCCCCCCTCTCCTCCCGCCTCTCCCCATCCCCCCCTCCCCCCCCCCCCCCCACCCTACCTCTCTCCCTCTCCCCCTCCCCCTCCACCCTCTCTCTCCCGTCACCCCGTCCCCCCCCCTGTCTCCCCTCCCTCCGCCCCCCCGCTCCCACTGTCTCTCCCCCCCCTCTCCCCCACCTCTCCTCCCCCACCCCCCCCACCCACCTCTCTCCCCTTTCCCGTCTCCCACCCTCTTCCATCCATCGCCTCTGCCCTCTCCCTGTCTCCCCCCCTACCCATCTCCACTCTCTCCCCACCTTCTCCACTTTCCTTCACAACCGCCGCTCCCCCGACCCGCCCTCTCTCCCCATCCCCCCCCCCGCCTTGCACCCCCTCTCTCTCCCCATCCCCCTCCTCCTCTCCCCATCTTGCCCCTTCTCTCCCTCCCCTATCCCCCATCCCCGCTCACCATCTCAAGCTACCCGACTCCCCCATCTCGCTCCCTGTCTCATTAAACTCCATCTACCTGTTTTGCGGCTGATCTATATCGTGTTGTATACTTTGGCGGTCTTTTCACTCCCCTCCCCATTCCCATCCTCCCCCTCTCCCCATCTCCCCCCCCCCCTTCTCCGCTCCCCGTCTCAACCTCCCCTCCCTGTCCCCCGACCCCCCCCTCTCCCACTACCCATCCCCCCCCCCCCCCATCTTGCCCCCCTCTCCTCGTCTCGCACCCCGTTTCATTAAACTCCATCTACCTGTTTTGCGGCTGATCTATGCCGTGTTGTATACTTTGGCAGTCTTTTCACTGTCCGATTTCAATAAATTAGGTATCTTACTTACTAATCTCCTTTATGTCCAGGTTGTTTATATATATATTCTAGACAAAGTGGGACACGTTGGGTCCCAGCAGCACACGGGAGGGTTGGTCCCTCAATAACGCAATATTCCACCTCTCCACCAATTACAATATTTGTGGTCAGTGGGGGGGCCTTCCTAGAGCGTTAGTATGGGTGTTGTGGGCTGATGGGACTGGTTTCCAGAGGGCTAGTATGGACATTGTGGGCCGAATGGATTCTTGGGCTGGTGGCTCAGTCACTCAATCCTGTTGTGCTGGCAGCTCACTCACTGACGGCTGGTGGGCTGGCAGTTGACTCACAGCTATTCCTTGAAATTCCATTTTAAGCAGGGTGCGAGGCCACCAAATTCAAGTGCAGTTTCTTACCACTTCAAGAAGGGTGCAAGGCCACCAAATTCAAGTGCAGTTTCATATAATTTCAAGCAGGGTGCAAGGCCCCTAAAGACAGCGAGTCGTGACCTCTCCTTCCTCCATCTTGCAGAGACTGAGCCACGCCCACACTTCTGGGTTTTATAGTCCCTCCCTCCTCCCATTAGAAGGGGCGTGGCCGTCATGGCCTGATTGACAGGAGGGAGAATCTCAACATTTTTTAAACACTAATAACTCTTATTTTTCATCGATGGGAAAAATTCTCGGCACCTGATGAGCGGAGGGGGACTGAGTAAGATGGCCAAAAATCACAGCCGTACATGGTAGCGTTTTTTCTTCAATTGATATAAAGCGCAAACAGGAAGGGGTCAAAATTAGAGTTTTAATTATATAGAAGGCAAGGCAACTTTAATTAGGCAAGGCAACTTTAATTAGGCAACTCAGCTTTAGCATTTCCGAACCAAAGGCAACGCAGCTTTAGCATTTCCAAACCAAAGGCAACACAGCTTTAGCATTTCCAAACTATATTTTCAAACCACATTAAGGGCACTGACAGGTCGGTAAAACCACACAGTTTAGTAGACATGTATTCAGTGTTATTTACAGCTCAGAGTGAGAGACGTGACTCTCTCGCTCTCCCATCTTGCAGAGGCTGACTGAGGCACTCAACACTTCCAGGTTTTATAGTCCCTCCGGAAGGGGTGTGGCCTTCAGGAGAGAGAATCTCAATATTTTAAAACACTAATAACTCTTTTATTTTTCATCGATGGGAAAAATCCTCTTGTCCTGCGCAGTGGAGGGGGACTCTGTGTAAGATGGCCAAAAATAACAGCCGTAAGTGGTAGCGTTTTGTCTAAAATCAATATACAGAACCCCAGGAAGTGGTCAAGATCAGACTTTAGTAATATAGATAACACAAACAACATAAGTACCAGCACAGATCCCTGTGGAACTCCATTGGTCACAGACCTCCAACCAGAATAACATCCTTCCACCACAGCCTTCTGATTTTAAGCAGTAAGCTAATTCTGAATCCATCTGACCAAGTCACTGTTAATCCTGCGCATCTTAGTCTTCTGGACCCGCTACCATGGGAACTTTATCAAAATTCCTTATCAATTAAAATCCGTGCAGACAACATCCACTGCCCTACCCTCAACAATCATCTTCGTCACCTCATCAAAAACTTGAATTAGTAAAACATGACTTGCCATGGACAAAACCATGCTAACTGTCCCTAAGAAGCCCATTCCCTTCCAAATCCTAGCCCAAAGGATCGTCTCCAGTAGCTTCCCTACCACTGGCACGAGACTTGCTGGCCTATAATTTCTGAATGATCTCTATACCCCTTCTTAAAAAAAGGAACAACATTGGCAACTTCCCAATCCTCCGGGACCTCTGACCTATGGCTGGAGAAGATATAAAGACCTTTGCACTCTCTTCTCTCGCCTCTCCTAATAATCTGGGATAAATTCCATCAGAACCTGGTGACTTATTCATGTTAATGCTCTTCAAGAGCCCCGGCACCTCCTCCTTAATTTCAAACTGCCCTTGCATTATTAGTGTTCACACTGATCTCGCTGTCGTCCATTCTCCTTGGTGATTATAGATGCAAAGTATTTGTTCAGTACCTCGCCTACATCCTTTGACTCCATGCATAAATGACCTACTTTATTCTTGAGTGAATCTATCTTCTCTCTGGTTACCCTCTTGTTTTTAGTGTAGGGTTAAAATACCGCAGGATTTTCTTTACTCTATTTCATAGCCCCTTCTAGCCCTTTTAATTGCCTGCTTAAGTTCTTTCCAGCTTGCTTTATATTCCTTAAAGGCCCTGTCCAATTTAATCTTTCCAAACCTTACATTGGCTTCTTTTTTCTTTTTTACCAATTTGCAACCAAGGGTCCCTTACCCTGCCAACCCTCTCCATGCTTGGGTCCCTTACCCTGCCAACCCTCTCCATGCTTGGGCCCCTTACCCTGCCAACCTGGAACATGCTTGGGTCCCTTACCCTGCCAACCCTCTCCATGCTTGGGTCCCTTACCCTGCCAACCCTCTCCATGCTTGGGTCCCTTACCCTGCCAACCTGGAACATGCTGGTCCTGAACTCAGCTGAACAGCTGTCAAATGTGGATATCCTCACAAAACAACTGAATCCAATTTACTCCCCCTCGCTCCTGCCTATAATAATGCTGTAATTATTTTACCCCAATTTAGTACCTATACCCCAAGGTGCAATTCTATCCTTATTCATAACTATCTTGGACGGTATGAAGTTATGTGCACTGTTGCCCAAATATTCTTCCACTGAAACACCAGTCACCTGGCCAGACTTGATTACCAATACAAGGTCCAGTGTGGTCCTTCCTCAGGTTGGACCATCCACAGAGTGTTTCAGGAAACCTTGGTTACACCTAAAACATTCCTCACATTTAAGCCTTTTGCACTGAGTACACAAATCATGGAAGATTACAGCACAGGAACAGGCCCTTTGGCCCACAATGTCTAGGCTGAAAATGATGCCAACATAAGCTAGTGTTTAACGAGGAACTGCAGATGCTGGAAAATCGAAGGTAGACAAAAATTCTGGAGAAACTCAACAGGTGAGGCAGCATCTATGGAGCGAAGGAAATGGGCAACGTTTCGGGTTAAGACACTTCTTCAGAAGAAGGGTCTTGACCTAAAACGTTGCCTATTTCATTCGCTCCATAGATGCTGCCTCACCCACTGAGTTTCTCCAACATTTTTGTCTACCACGATAAGCTAGTCCCATTTTCCTGCACATGATCCATATCACTCCATTCCCTGCATAGTAAGTCACAGTCGATATTGGGGAACAAAGTCGCCCATGATGACAACCCTGTTGTTCTTTGCATAGAATTATAGGGATACAACATGGAAATAGGTCCTTCGACCGATGGCAACCAACAACTAGTCCCACCTGCCTGTGTTTGGCCCATATCCCATAAAACCTATCCTAACCATCATTTGTACCTGTCCAAATGTTTTTTAAACGCTGTAATAGTACCTGCCTCAACTATCTCCTCTAGCAGCTTGTTCAATATACCTAAAAAACGTTACCCCTCGGGTTCCAGTTATCTTTTTTTCCCCCCTCACCTTAAACCAATGCCCCCTGGTTCTTGCTTCCACTACTCTGGGTAAAAGACTGTGCATTCACCCTATCTATTCCTCTCATGATCTTATACGCCTCTATAAAATCATCCCTCCTCCTCCTGTGCTCCAAGGAACAAAGTCCTAGCCTGCGCACCTTCTCCCGAAGGTTCAGGCCCTCTAGTCCTCGCAACATCTTCGTAAATCTTCTATGCACCCTTTCCTATCTTTCAACATCTTTCCTATAAGAGGGTGATCAAAACTTAACACAATATTCGAAATAAGGCCTCACCAATGCCTTGTACTATCTTTCCGTAATCTATCTACATACAGTGCCCTCCACAATGTTTGAGACAAAGACCCATCATTTATTTATTTGCCTCTGTACTACCCAATTTGAGATTTGAAATAGAAAAATCACATGTGGTTAAAGTGCACATTGTCAGATTTTAATAAAGGCCATTTTTATATATTTTCATTTCACCGTGTAGAAATTACAGCTGTGTTTATACATAGTCTAGTCCCCTCCCCCCCTGGGGCCCCCTCTGCCCCCTCCCCCCCTCTGCCCCCTCTCTGCCCCCCCCCTCTTCCTCACTGCTCCTCCCCCTCCCCCATCTCCCCCCCTCCCCTTCACCCCCTCCTTGCCCCCCTCTCTCCCCCTCTCCGACTCCCCTCTCTCCTCTATCTCCCCCCCCCCTCCCTCTCCCCCCTTCCCTCCCCCGTTCTCCCCCTGCCCTCCGTCTCCCCCCCCCCTCTTCCTCCCTCCCCTCCCCCTCTCTCTCCCCTCCCTTCCTGTTCTTCCCCCTCCCTCTTCTCCCCCCCCCTCCCTCTCGGCCCCTCTCTCCCCACTCCTCCTCCCTCCTCTCCCCTCTCCCTTCCCCCTCCCCCCTCTTCCCCTCCCCCCCTCCTCCGCCCCCCTCCTTCCCCCCTTCTCGACTCCCCTCTCATTAAACCTACCTGTTTTGCAGCTGGTCTCTATCGTGCTGTATACTTTGGCAGTCTTTTCACTCCCCTCCACTCATCCCCTCACCCCCCCCCCCCATCCCCTCTCCCCCCCCTCCCGTCTCTCTCCCCCTCTCCCCCTCCCCCTCCCCATCCTCATCCTCCCTCCCCCCTCTCCTCCCCCCCCCCCCCCCTCTCGTCCCCCTCTCCTCCCATCCCCCACCCCACCCCCCCCCCCTCCCCGCTCTCCCCCCCCTATGTCCCATCCCACCCCTCCTCTGACATCAGTCTGAAGAAGGGTCTCAATACGAAACGTCACCCATTCCTTCTCTCCAGAGATGTTGCCTGTCCCACTGAGTTACTCCAGCATTTTGTGTCTACCTTCGATTTAAACCAGCATCTGCAGTTCTTTCCTACACCCCTGGTTCAAAGGTCACAATCCCTAACAGAGTGAAGCTTCATCTAGACCATCCCATGGCACACTCCTGGGGTCAGACACTGAGAGATGCTTCCTCTAAACCATCCCATCATACACACCTGGGGTCAGACACTCTGCTCCCTCTCTGTGGCACCATCATACACTCCATGTGGAGAGCGAGCTGGATATGGAAGGGCTGTGTAGTTTGTTGTGGATGTTCAAGAGGCATCCCGCACCAGTGGTAGTGTTGAGAGCTGACTGCAGGTTCAGCTGCTGTGGAGATGATAGCGTGTGCTATTGAGGGTTAACAGCAAGACCCTGGGCTGTGTGCAATTCAAGTTACAGTTTAACTAGAATCCCAGCCGTGAAGCGGCAACATGAAAGGTGTGACTGGAATACCATACATTGGCTGTGTGTGAGGTAGCAGGGCCGGCCGCAGTGGCTGCTGAGACTTCCGTTGACAGTGTAATCCCTCGCTGGTGAGCCGCTGCTACCTTTCCCCTGGGCCTCTTGCCCATGCTGCTCACGGCCTGCCTGTGTTCACTGGCTCTCCTGCCTTTAACCTGTTCCGCTCTCCCCTGTGCTGGAGCTGGTCCTAGTGCCTGGCCCAGTGCAGTGCGACTGGAGGTGAGGTGCAACCTGCCAGCCGGGCGTGGCTCACCGCAGTGACTGGCCGCAGTTTACAACCGGGCAAACTCCAGCGGCAGGGAGGCAGCATAATTCCCGCGGGGAGCTCTGCGCTGCTCCAGCGGCAATCCAGGAGCTGACCAACCCAGGAGAGGAGCCCAGTGCTCACTCACAGGACGGGCCGATAGCCATGTTCCACCGTGGTCAAGGTAATGGGGCACGGTACGGCCATGCCGGGCTGGTACACCACCCCAGAGCTCGGCACGGTCCATGGGCACAGGTTTGGTACACTGTCTGGGCTCAGCACCGTTTCCGGGCATTGAGCAATGGAACTGCTGTTCTCCAGCAGCCAGTCATATCCTCTCCTCAGTACCTGCGCCATGTGGCAGGGGGGTGGGGCAGGGACCTGTGAGGGGGGTGGGGGCGCATGCCACGGGGGAGTGTCTCAGCAGAGAATTTAAAAGGGGTATTCAATGTAAGAGTGGGATGTTATTCTGCAGCTTTCTAGGACTTTGGTTTGGTCGTATTTGGAGTGCAGTTCTGGTTTCCCCTTTACAGGGGGCGGATGTGGAGGATTTGGAGAGGATACAGAAGAGGTTTACCAGGATGCAGTCTGGATTAGAGGATTTGTTTGTGTCGGGTCGGGATTGGCTGTCCTTACACAGAAGGTGGTGCGTGCCTGGAATGAATGTGTTGTTGGGATTGGTGGTGGAGGCGGATACGATAGTGGCATTTAATAGACTTTTGGACAGGCAAATGGATGTGCAGAGAGTGGAGGGATATGGATCATGTATGGCACAGACATTGTGGGCTGAAGGGCCTGTTGCTGTGCCGTACTGCTCTGTGTTCGTCCAGTTATGTTTTCGTGAGATTGTCGTTGTTTCCGATCTCTAAGTACAGATCCAGTCTGTGGAATCTCTCCTCCTGCGACATTCAGGACTCTCCTTCCCTTGCTCTCCCCTGGGCCTCTGTCCAACTAGTTTCCGCATTGCTACGGCTTATTGTAAGTCTGCTGAGCTGCCTGGAAATGGGCATCCTGTGAAAACAGGACGTGTGCGAGTGGAGAGATTTAAGAGGGTCTCAAGGGCAATCTTTTCACTCCGAGGGTAATGTGTATCTGGAATGAGCTGCCAGAGAAAGATATATAAGCGGATACAATTATAATTTTCAAAAGACAGGGCAGGTTGTACCTGGACACTGTGAGCGCGGAGATTGGGGATCCACTACTGTTGGAGACGTTGCTGGGGGGAGAGCTGTGATACAGTGGTAACCCCAGTGCTAACGGAAATAACCTCGCCCACGGTCAGCATCAACACAGTGTGATGGATGTGATGCGGTCCCAGCTCACAACTCATTGGCAGCACAAGTAGATCGAGTGGGAAGTAGGCGTGTGGGGTGCTTACTTTCATAGGTCGGGGCATTGAATAGAAAAGTCAAGAAGTCATGTTGCAGCATTATAGAACTTTGGTTGGGTCACACTTGGAGTACTGTGTGCAGTTCAGATCCTTTTGCCCCATTGCAGGAAGATATGGAGGCTTTGTAGACGGTGCAGAGGGTTACCAAAATGGTGTCTGGATTAGAGAGTATTATCTGTAAGGAGAGGTTGCACAAACTTAGATTGTTTTGTCTGGAATGTTGGAGGTTGTGGGTAGACCTGATTGAAGTTTATAAAAGTACGCTTGAACAGAGTCCACATAACAGAAGGGGAGGAGCTTGAGATTCTTAAAATACATAAAGGCAAAATCCCTTTATCGATAAATAGAGACTCACACATTTGAATGATTTTCTGAAGGGGTGACAAAGAAGGCTGGTGAGTTAGTGGGTGTATGATGTCTACATGGCCTTTGAAAATGTACATGGTAGTTCATTAGTTAGGAGCAGAATTAGGCCATTTGCCCCATTGAGTCTACTCTGCCATTCAATCATGGCTGGTCTATTTTTCCCCATCAACCCCATTCTCCTGCCTTCTCCACATAACCTTTGACATCCTTATTAATCAAGAATATGTCAATCTCTGCTTTAAAAATACCCGATGAATTGGCCTCCACAGCTGACCGTGGCAATGAATTCCACAGATTCACCACCCTCTGACTAGAGAAATTCCTCCTCTGACTGGTCTGGATTGGTAGATTACATGGGATCCAGGCAAGCTAGATGAATACAAAATTGGCTTAAATTTGGGTGATGGAGGAATATGGTAGAGGGATGTTTTCAGACCAGAGCCCTGTGAGAAGTAACATATTGCAGCGAAAGCCACTGTTGTTTGTTGTTTATATCTATGATTTAGATGTGATTGTAAGTGACATGGTTGGTAAGTTTGCGGATGGAGTCCGAGTGATACAGTGTGGCAACAGGACCTTTGGCCCAACTTGCCCTCACCGGCCAACATGTCCCAGCTACACTAGTCCCACCTGCCTGCACTTTGTTCATATCCTTCCAAACTTGTCCTATCCATGTACCTGTCTAACTGTTTCTTAAACGTTGGGATAGTCCCAGCCTCAACAACCTCCTCTGGCAGCTTGTTCCACCACCCTTTGTGTGAAAAAGTTATCTTTCAGATAACTATTAAATCTTTTCCCCTTCACCTTGAACCTATGTCCTCTGTTCCTCCATTCCCCTACTCTGCATCGACCCTCTCATGATTTTATACACCTCTATAAGATCACCCCTCATCCTCCTGCGCTCCAAGGAATAGACACCCAACCTACTCAACCTCTCCCTACAGCTCACACCCTCTAGTCCTGGTAACATCTTCGTAAATCTTCACTGAACCCTTTCAAGCTTGACAATATCTTTCCTAGAACATGGTGCCCAGAACTGAACACAATATTCCAAATGCGGTTTCACCAACGTCTTATACAACTGCAACGTGATCTCCCAACTTATATACTCAATACAATGACATGAGATTGGCAGTACAGGGGACAACTAAGGTTATCTATGATCACCACACAATCTTCATCAATTGGGCTGAGGAAGAGTTGAATGTAGATAAATGCGAAGCGTTGCATTTTGTTGAAACAAACATTGACTTGCACAATAAATGTTAGGGCCTGGGAAGTGTTATAAAATGGGGAGACTGAGAGGTGCAATACATAGTTTCATAAAAGTGGCGATACGATACGATAGAACTTTATTTATCCCAGGTGAGAAATTGATTTGCCAACAGTCATAAAACACAAAATACATGAAATATGAAATTAAAGTGACGAGTGGAAAGGATTGGGAATGTGCAAAGATTGGGGTGGGAGTCAGTCTCAGTCTAGGGGGGAGAAGTTGTACAGTTTGATAGCCACAGGGAAGAAGTATCTCCTGTGGCTTTCTGCACTGCATCTTGCTGGAATCAGTCTGTTGCTGAAGGTACTCCTCAGGTTGACCAGTGTGTCATGGAGGGGGTGCGCTGTGTTGCCCAAGATGTTCCACAGTTTGAGGAGCATCCTCCCCTCCAAGACCACCTCCCATGCATCTACCTTGTTAAAGACACAGGTAGATTGGTGGCACAGAAGTTGTTTGGCAAACTTGCCGCCGGTCATTATTGAGTGCAGGTCACATATGTCCATTTCTGGTCACTCTGCCAAGGGAAGGATGCCATTAAAGTGTAAAGACTGCAAAAAAGATTAATGTGGATGTTGGATAGAATGGAACACTTTTGGGTGAGTGGTGACAAAGAGGTGACATGGCCATAAAGCTTTATTAAATCGTGAGAGGCATAGATAAGTGAATAACAATCTTTTTCCCAGGCTCATAGAGTCAACAACTAGAGGACATAGGTTCAAGGTTAGAGAGATTTAACAGGGACCTGAGGAAAGCTGCCAGAGGAAGTAGTAGAAGTTGGTACAACATTTAAAAGCAACTGTAACAGGGTAGGAAAGGCTTGGAGGTTAATGGATGGAATGAAATACTGTATTGTCACATGTGACAAGGCAGAGTGAGATTCTTTGCTTGCATATACAATACAAATAGCGGCCACCTACGGCACTGACAAAGTTACAAAGCACGCTGGCTCCTCCTTTCTTTACCCTCCCCCACAGCGGTCCTCCCACACCGGCTCCTCCATTGTTCTTCCCCTCACCCCTCACGACGGTCAGTCATGTGCAAAACGCGCTGACTTGGTTATTCAATGGATAGCATGAACAAGTTGAACCAAAGAGCCTACAGTATATCTGTGCTCGATAGCTCTGTCTCTGTGTGAGGCATAGATATTAGCAATGTTACAAAATTTTGAGATTTAAAAAATCAAGTCTGCAATTTATCCCATCAGATAAAGCATAACAATAAGTTTAATTTGACACCTAATTCACTTTCATATCTCAAGTAATAAAAACGTTATGGCCATTTTCATACTCGGAAATTAGCATCTTGTTCCCTATTGATTTTCCATGGACATAACAAAAAAGCTGTGATCGTGGACAGTCAAAAGCACATAACCTTCTTAAAAATTAAGAGAACTGAATGAAATTTTCAGTTATCATAGATTGAACCATTCTGAAACAAATATAAAATAATCTAACTTGGATGACCTGAAATTAAAGCATATAATTAGTTAGTTACCCAATTGTAGCTAATTTCAAACTTCAATTTACTAGATCTAAACATCTATCCATTTCTTAATAAATGATTAACATTTTTAAATAGCCCAAGTGTCCAAATAATATTCACAAATAATTCACAATAAAACATGATTTTTAAATCTCATTTACATCAATTTATAGGCCAAATGGAAGGAATTTAGTGTTCATTTGCTGTAAATTAAAGTCAATTTAAATCTGCTTTCTAGTGGGTTCCTGTGAACGCGCTGGTTTAGAACGTTCACATTGCGCTGGATTTGTGCCCTCAAATGCCCAGAAAAATACTGCGGGATATAAAGAGCCCAAAATGAGCTACTCGCTATAGAAAACTTTATACACAGGGTTATATACATGCCCCATTTAATGTAAAAATAAGGTACATACCTTTAATTGTTTGCTTTATAAAACCCTCGGGCTGCGAGAGGTTGCGGAGTGAGAGAGTGGTTTTTAAACTACTCTAACTATTTTACAAGGCCATAAAAACTAATAATACCTTTTGCGACGGGGTCTTTCAGCGATTTTCCATTAATGATTTACTAGGCTGAACATTTTCGATTGCAACAGCCTAGTAAAAATCGCGTTTTAAACCCGCCCCCTCTAAACAGCACCAAAATCACACACAAGGGGTGGGGCAGTGCTCAGCCACGATTCAGGTACGTTTTGTAACATACCTATAGATAGGGTATATAGTCAGTCTTCTTTACTGGGCTGGAAATGTCAAATACTGGGTTGTGTAGAGGTATGCAGCATGGAAACAGGCCCTTCAGCCAACTTGTCCATGCCCACCATGATCTCCCCCGACCAACATCAATCTGATTTCCCTGCGTTTGACCCTCAAAAGCTTTTCTGTCCAAGTACCTGTCCTAATACTTGTAGACATTGTAATTGTACACGCCTCTACCACTTCCGGTGATGGCGCCTTCACACCCAAGTTGGTTTTGCACACAGCCTGTCACCGCTAGCGACTCCCCAGCGGCCTCACAAGAAGGTCCAGCCACAAGAGCTCAATAACAACAAGGTCAGATGCACTAATTGGCCTAACCTGCACACGGGTTATGATCGGTGAGAATGTAGGTAAAGGGGGCTTCTGGGATAAACGTGACACAAGGTGTCTGGCCCAGCTAAGTGGCGTTTGTTCTTTGATTTCTGTCGTGGGATTCAGTAGATCCTCCAGATGCATTGAGTGGAAGAATCAGGAAGTCATGATGCAACTTTATAGGATCAGGCTGCATTTGTAGTATTGCATGCAGTTCTGGTTACTCCATTTCCTGAACAATGTGGAGGCTTTCAAGAGGATTCAGAATGTTGCTTGGATTTGAGGGTATTAGCTATAAGGAGAGGTTGGATAAACTTGGATTGCTTTCTCTGCAGCATTGGAGGATGAGGGAGACCTGCTAGAGTATATAAAGTTATGTGGTGTAGAAAGTGTAGACAGCCAGGGTGGGAATATGAAAGACTAGACGGCATAGCTTTAAGGTGAGAGGGGCAACGTTGAATGGAGATGTGAGGGGCAATTCAAGAGACAAGAGTGTTTAATTGTCAAATGAACTGGGACAATTAAATTCTTTCTTCCTGCAGCATAACAGGTTCTTAAACACAATATTCATAGATATATAATAAACAAAAACAATTAATACTTTAATAACCATACCAGTGCAAAAAAGGCCAAAGTTCTCAGTGCACGCAAAGACAGTGCATTGTTTATAGTTAATGACCGTGTTCTAGTGTTCGAGACTGATGGTTGCTGGGAAGAAGCTGTTCTCAAACCTGGAGGTCATGGTTTTCTGCCTCGTAAACCTTCTTCTTGGTGGTAGCAACGTGGTAAGAGTGAGGCCAGGTGGTGTGAGTCTTTGATGATGCTGCTGTCTTTTGAGGCAGTGCCTCCTAAACTAATAAATCCCTGCACCTCTCCCCCTGGTGGGGAGGTGCAGACAGCGATTAATTGAACTTGGCACTAATCATGATTGGCACGAACATTGTGGGCCGAAGAGCTTGTTCATAAGCTATACTGTTCTGTGTTAAATATCTCTGCCAGAGCACAGGCAAGTTCTGCCTCTGCGTTACCCACTTTGCAGCCCTGGGTATTTTTCTACCTTTGCTCGCACTTCCTCTTTCAGGGCAGAACCACCTATTTTCTCAAGGCTTCACTGATCCAGCTGCCTCTACCTGATAAATGCTTCCTTTTTTTAGACTAGCGCATCTTTTCCTTCTCTCCAAAGCTGCTGCCTGTCCCGCTGAGTTACTCCAGCTTTTTGTGTCAATCTTTGGTTTAAACCAGCATCTGCAGTTCCTTCTTACACATCAATATCTGTTGTCAGCCAAGATTTCCTCATTCTGCCAGCTTTGCTCTTCCCACATTACCTGAGCATGTTGTTCCTGAACTCTCCCAGCTTCACCTTTAAAAGCCTCCCAATTGTTTGATGTCCCTTTACCTGCTCCCAGTATCTCTCAGTTGACCTCTGTAAGTTCCTGTCAAACCTTTAATATTGGACTTGCCCCAATTTAGGACTTTAACTTGTGAAACAGTCGTAACTTTATCAAATCAATTGAGTTTATTATCGTACACAAATAATGAGGTACAGAAGTGCACAATAAAAATCGTGCTTGCAGCAGGACTCGCTACACGCAAAAACATAAAACATACACACATTTTCCATAAATTGTACATACATTTTGAAAGACAGTGAAAAAGAAAAAAATTGCAAAAGGAACAAGATATTAGTGCAAAATATAATTAGAAAATAAAGTTCATGGCAGTGCAAGAGGTGGTGTTCACTATCATGGTAGGATTAGTGATTGGGGGTCTCGGTTCAAGAATCTGTCGCTGTGGGAAAGTAGCTGTTGCTGAACGTGGTGGTGTGGGACTGCAGGCTTCTGAACCTGGTGGTGTGGGACTTCAGGCTTTTGTACCTCCTGCCCGACAGTAGCAGTGCGAAGAGGGCACGGTGGATATAGTGGGGATTGTTGATGATAATGCCACCTTCTAGAGGCAACACTATAATTATATTAAAACAACTAGAATTATGGTTACTGGTTCCAAAATGTAACTGTACTGATGCTGCAGTTACGTGCTCTGTCTCGTTGCGCCCTCTCTTGTAGGGTTGTCTGTATAATGTTTCAGAAAATTTCATCCAAACCCTTTGCACAATGGTATTACCACTTAAAAACAGTGAAGCTTCAAATGACCTATAATTGCCAGCCTATTGTTCTTTAGCTATCTGCAATCTCCGTGCATATTTGCTTCTCTTCACCCTTCCCAAGCCTAATCACATCATTGTTATTGCAGGATGACCAAACCAGCACACGGTACTTCAAATGCAATCTCTCCGATGTCTTGTAAAGTCCAAACTCTTGTACTCAGTACCCCAACTCATGAAGGCAATATGCCAGACTTCTTTTTCATCATATAAATGACTTTTATGACTATGGCTCAACTTGCCAATGCCGATCAAGATGCCCCATCTAATGCTGGTCCCACCTGCCTTTGTTTAGTTTAGTTTGGTATATTGTCATAGGTACAGTGAAAAACTTGGCTTTGGTCCATATCCTTCTAAATACTTCTCATTCATGTACCTTTCCAAATGTCTTTTAAGTGTTATTTTAATAAATGGTACGACCTCTGGTAGCTCGTTCCATATGTGTGAAAATGTTGCCCCTCAGGTGCCTATTAAATCTTTCCCCTCTTACCATAAACCTATGTCCGCTGGCTCTTGATTCCTCAACTCTATGAGTAAAAAAACCTCTGAGCATGCACCCCATCTATTCCCCTTGTGATCTTGTACATCTGTAAAGATCACCGTTCAGCCTCCTGCGCTCCAAACAATAAAGTCCTAGGCTGCCCAACCTCTTCCTATAGTTCAGGCCCTTAAGTCTTGGCAACATTCCCATAGATCTTTGCACTCTTTGCAGCTTAACAACATCCTTCCTATCGCAGGGTAATTAAAACTGAATATAATACTACAAATACAGCCTCGCCATTGTCTTATATAGACACAAAATACTGGAGTAACTCAGCGGGACAGGCAGCATCTGTGGAGAGATGGAATGGGTGACGTTTCAGGTCGAGACTTCTTCAGACCATCGTCATGTACAAGTGTAAGATAATATCCCAATTTCTATACCCAATCATCCTGACTGATAAAGACCACTATACTGAAAGCCTTCTTGACTATCCTATCTATCTGTGACGCCATTTCCAAGGAACTATATATCTGCGCTAGATCTCTCTGCGGAGGAATTGGGAGTAGGAGATAGAGTCTTTGCAGAAAGCAGGGTAGGAAGATGTGTAGTCTATCTCCTGTGAGATCAAGAAAGAGGAGGGAATAAGAAGGGAATAAGAAGCATCTGCAGTTCCTTCTTACACATCAATATCTGTTGTCAGCCAAGATATCATCATTCTGCCAGTTTTGCACTTCCCGCATTATCAGAGCATGTTGTTCCTGAACTCTCCCAGCTTCACCTTTAAAAGCCTCCCAATTATTTGATGTCCCTTTATCTGCTCCCAATATCTCTCAGTTGACCTCTGTAAGTTCCTGTCAAAGCTTCAAAATTGGGCTTGCCCCAATTTAGGACTTTAACTTGTGAAACAGTTGTAACGTTATCAAATCAATTGAATTTATTGTCGTACACAAATAATGAGGTACAGGTACAATGAAAATCTTCCTTGCAGCAGGACTCGCTACACACAAAAACATAAAACATACACATGCCCAGATATATCTGATCATGCTAAGGAGATTTAACTATCTTCAAAATGTCTCAGGATGTCTAGCACTTCATTGACCATATTACTGACTGGCCTCAAGACATCTCCATAACGGCCCAAAGTTCCACAGTCTTCAGGTATTTCTCCATGGTAAAACAGGGGAGAAATACTCATTGTGGACCTTTCCCATCTCCAGCGGCTCCACACAGTGATAGACACAAAATTCTGGAGTAACTCAGTGTGAAGAGGGTCTGAAGATTCTTGGCCCGAAACATCACCCATTCCTTCTGTCTAGAGATGCTGGCTGTCTCACTGAGTTACTGCAGCATTTTGTGTATGTATTTGGTGTAAACCAGCATCTGCAGTTCCTTCCTCCACAGATGACCGCTTTGCATTCTGATGTGCTCTATTCTTTCTCTGGTTATCATCTTTCCCTTAATGTCCATAAAATCTTAGTATTTTCCTTAATATTATCTGCCTACCCAACTTTAGCATTTCTTTTGATAGAAACATAGAAAATAGGTGCAGGAGGAGGCCATTTGGCCCTTCGAGCCAGCACCGCCATTCATTGTGATCATGGCTGATCATCCACAATCAGTAACCCGTGTCTGCCTTCTCCCCATATCCCTTGATTCCGCTAGCCCCTGGAGCTCTATCCAACTCTCTTTTAAATTCATCCAGTGAATTGGTCTCTACTGCCTTCTGTGGCAGAGAATGCCACAAATTCACAAACTCTCTGGATGAAAACATTTTTTCTCATCTCAATTTTAAATGGCCTCCCCCTTTTTCTTAGACTGTGGCCCCTGCTTCTGGACTCCCCCAAAATTGGGAACATTTTTCCTGCATCAAGCTTGTCAAGTCCTGTTATCATTTTATCTCCTACACTTCCTTATCCCTGTTACTCCCTCTCCCCTGACACTCAGACTGAAGAAGGGTCTCGACCCAAAACATCACCCATTCCGTCTCTCCAGAGATGCTGCCTGTCCCGCCGAGTTATTCCTGCATTTTGTGTCAATCTTTAGTTCCCTGGCTTGTCCTTACAGCCTTTCTTAAATAACACCACAACATTAGTCACCCTCCTGTCTTATGGCATGTCACATGTGGCTAACAATTTTGGTATTGATTATTATTGTCATGTGTACTGACATACAGTGGAAAACTTTGTTTTTTGTGCTATGCAGCCAAATCGGACCATACTTGTGTATTTCAGTGTGAAAGGGAAAATAAACAGAATGCAGAACATAGTTCCACAGTTGCAGAGAGAGAACAAAAATACAGCCACAATGTAGAAGATTGTGGATTCATCCTCAGCATTTGAGAGGTGAATTCAAGAATGGATGATGATACAACTATCTCTGCCAGGCCCCAGCAACTTCCTCCCTAGGTTCCCACGATGTCTTGGGTAACGCTTGGTCAGTCCCTGAGGATTTATCCACTTTTATGCACGTCAAGACTGCCAATACCTCCTCTTTGGTAATGTTGATGTGTTGCAGAACATCACGGTTCTGTTCCTAGAACTCACGAGCTTCCATTACCTCCACAGTAGAGGGTTTGACTTTAAGACGAGAGGGGGAGAGGAGGCGTTCAAGGCAAGACTTTTACACACAGACTGGTGGGTGCCTGGAACGCGCTGCCATGGATGGTGATGACAGCAGCTGTGATAGCAATGTTTAAGAGGCATTTAGGCAGACATTGGAACAACTTAGACCATGTGCAGGCAGAGGAGATTAGGTTAACTTGGCATGTTCGACACGGACATTAAGGGCCAAAGGGCCTGTTCCTGTACTGCACTGTTCTAAAGTGGTATTCATTAGTTATTGTCACGTGGATGGAGACAGTGGAAAACATTGTTTTGTGTGCTATCCATATATGATTACAATCATATAACATAGAACAGTACAGCACAGGAACTGGTCCTTCAGCTCACAATGGCTGTGCCGAACACAAAGCCATGTTAAACTAATCTGCTCTGCCTGCACGTGATCCATATCCCACCATCTACTGCATATCCATGTACCTATTGAAAAGCCTCTTAACACAATTAACAGATCTGCCTCCACCACCATGCCTGGCAGCACATTCCGGGGACCGACCATTCTGTGTAAAAAAAAAACTTGCACTGCACATCTCCTTTAAATGTTGCTCCCACCACTCTTTGTGTAAAAAAAACTTGCCCCGCACATCTTCTTTAAACTTTGACCCTCTCACCTCTACGCTTTGACATTTGCCCTCTGGGGAAAAGTTTCTGACTCTCTATTCTACCAATGCCTCTCACCATTTTATATATTTCTATCAGGTATATCCTCAACCTCCACCATTCTTGGGGAAAATAATCCAAGTTTGTACATAGCTAGGGCAAACTATACTTTGATCCCCAGAATGTGTTAGATTGGCTGTGGTATCATAGATTGTTGTGTAAACTAAAGCTAATGTTGTGAGTGGCAACATGTTGACGTGAATACAATGAGAAATGGGGAGTTTGCAAAAATGGTTGGCTGATTGGCAAGATGTCATGATTAAAGTCTCACAGGGAGTAATATGAAGGTCTCCACGGTTTAATGTTTATATCAATAGATGAAGGATGCTGGTTTAAATCGAAGGTAGACACAAAAGGGAGAGAAGGAAGGGTCTCGACCCGAAACGTCATCCATTCCTTCTCTCCTGTAAACATAATACTATGTAAAACCCATAATTATCAACAACAACAAGATTAGTATATATAAAAACCACAGACAAATAAACGGACAATAATAATGCAAAGTCAAAAATAAAGCCCCCAAGTCCATATAGTTTCAAACCTATTTGGAGGTTGTAGAGTCGAGTATTCTGATGGTTATAGGGAAGAAGCTGCTCCTAAACCTGGACATTACAATTTTCAGGCTCCTATACATTCTTCCCAATGGCAGGAGTGAAATGAGAGTGTAGTCAAGATGGTGTGGGTCACAGATGATGCTGGCTGCCCTTTTGAGGCAGTGACTCTGGTAGATCCCTTTGATGGCGGGGAGGTCAGTACCCGTGATGGACTTGGCAGTATTTACCACTCTTTGCAATCATCTTTACTCGGGGGGGCATTCGAGTTGCCTAACCAGTATGGTCTCTAATGTACACCTGTAGAAGTTCAAGATAGTACTCGTTGACATACAATACAATACAATGCAGCACGATTCAATACAAAACAATACAGCACGGGACCGGACCCTTCGACCCACAAAGTCTGTGCCAAACACGATGTCAACACTCACTCTTACCTGTCTGCACATGATCCATATCCCTCCATTCTCTGCGCATCCATATGTCCAAATATACCCATCCAACACCACTATTGTAACTGCCTCCACCACCACCTCCGGCAGCATGTTCCTGGCACTAACCACCATCTATGTACAAACTTGTCCTCGACAAGTCCTTTGCCCCATGATTTTAAAACTGTGTGAACATTGGAATTACCAAAGCATAGATTCTATGAACCCAGTGATTAGCATTGATGCTGGGGGGAGTGAAGGACGCCTGTAGTTGTGCTAACTGTGCTGGAAGTCATTCCTTTTAACCTATCCTGAGTTTAAAACATCACAGTTACTCTGATTCTGACCTTGCCCCTGCATTCCTGTCCACTCAAGGTGATCTCTCATCTTTTCCTTATTGGATCATAAAATCCATCTGAGCTAGTCCCATTTGCCTGCATTTAACCACATCCCTGTCAACTGTTTCTATCAGTGTACCTGTCCAAATGTGTTCTAAACAATGTAATTGGCGATGGTGAAAGCTGGTACAATTATATCGATTCCCCTTCCCTGGGGGAAAAACACTGTGACCTTTCACGTCTTCTATGCCTTTGTGATTTTATGTACTACAATAAGGTCTTCTACGCTCCAGGGAAAACGATGCCAGCTTATCCACTCATACCAAAGATAGACACAAATTGCTGGAGTAACTCAGTAGCTCAGGCAGCATCCTTAAAGGAATCGGATAGGTTATGTTTTGGATGGGAAGCCTTCTGCATACTTCTTCAGTCTGAAGAAGGGTTCTGACCCGAAACATCGCCTGTCCATGTTCTCCAGGGATGCTGCTTGACCCGCTGAGTTACTCCGGCATTTTGTGTCTATCTTTGGTATAAACCAGCATCTGCAGTTTCTTGTTATAAAGTCTGAAGAAGGGTCTCGACACGAAACGTCACCCATTCCCTCTCTCCAGAGATGCTGTGTGTCCCACTGAGTTACTCCATTTTGTATCTATCTTCTTGTTATTACTATCCAGTCACTTGTAACTCAAGCCCTCTGGTCTAGGTAACATCCTGGTGAACCTTTTCTGCACCCTTCCAGTTTAACAATATGATCTAAGAATAAGTAGGAAGAGGTGTCTGAGACCTGGCGCCAACGCTCAGACTGCACCTTCTACTTATCCTTGGACTATGATCCCACAGATGAGCACAAGACAATAATCTCATAAACCATTTCTGAATTTATCACTTCCGGCTGTCTGCCCTCCACAGCCTCCATCCAACCTTATCGTTCTCCAGCCCCACATGTTTTAATGTTAAAAGTTTTCTCTTTTTCCCAAAATCCATAATCAGAGCTGCCCAGGCAGACCCATTGTTTCAGCTTGCTCCTGTCCCACTGAATTAATTTCCACCTACCTTGACTACATCCCATCTCCCCTGGTCCAATCCCTCCCCACCTACAGTGGCTTGCAAAATTTCCACATTTTGTCACGTTACAACCACAAATAAAATGTATTTTATTGGGATTTTATGTGATAGACCAACACAAAGTGGCGCATAATTGTGAAGTGGAAGGAAAATGATACATGGTTTTCAAATTTTTTTACATATAAAAAACTGAAAAGTATGGCGTGCAAAAGTATTCAGCCCCCGAGTCAATACTTTGTAGAACCACCTTTCGCTGCAATTACAGCTGCAAGTCTTTTGGGGTATGTCTCTACCAGCTTTGCACATCTAGAGACTGAAATTTTTGCCCATTCTTCTTTGCAAAATAGCTCAAGCTCAGTCAGATTGGATGGAGAGCGTCTGTGAACAGCAATTTTCAAGTCTTGCCAGAGATTCTCAATTGGATTTAGGTCTGGACTTTGACTGGGTCATTCTAACACATGAATATGCTTTGATCTAAACCATTCCATTGTAGCTCTGGCCGTATGTTTAGGGTCGTTGTCCTGCTGGAAGGTGAACCTCCGCCCCAGTCTCAAGTCTTTTGCAGACTCTAACGGGTTTTCTTCCAAGATTGCCCTGTATTTGGCTCCATCCATCTTCCCATCAACTCTGACCAGCTTCCCTGTCCCTGCTGAAGAAAAGCATCCCCCCAGCATGATGCTGCCACCATCATATTTCACAGTGGGGATGGTGTGTTCAGAGTGATGTGCAGTGTTAGTTTTCCGCCACACATAGCGTTTTGTATTTAGGCCAAAAACTTCAATTTTGGTCTCATCTGACCAGAGCACCTTCCTCCACATGTTTGCTGTGTCCCCCACATGGCTTGTGGCAAACTGCAAATGGGACTTCTTATGGCTTTTTTTCAACAATGGCTTTCTTCTTGCCACTCTTCCATAAAGGCCCGATTTGTGGAGTGCACGACTAATAGTTGTCCTGTGGACAGATTCTCCCACCTGAGCTGTGGATCTCTGCAGCTCCTCCAGAGTTACAATGGGCCTCTTGGCTGCTTCTCTGATCAATGCTCTCCTTGCCCGGCCTGTCAGTTTAGGTGGACGGCCATGTCTTGGTAGGTTTGCAGTTGTGCCATACTATTTCCATTTTCGGATGATGGATTGAACAGTGCTCCGTGAGATGTTCAAAGCTTGGGATATTTTTTTATAACCTAACCCTGCTTTAAACTTCTCCACAACTTTATCCCTGACCTGTCTGGTGTGTTCCTTGGGCTTCATGATGCTGTTTGTTCACTAATGTTCTCTAACAAACCTCTGAGGCCTTCACAGAACAGCTGTATTTATACTGAGATTAGATTATACACAAGTGGACTCTATTTACTAATTAGGTGACTTTTGAAGGCAATTGGTTGCACTGGATTTTATTTAGGGGTATCAGAGTAAAGGGGGCTGAATACATTTGCATGCCACACTTTTCAGTTTTTTATTTGTAAAAAAATGTGAAAACCATGTATCATTTTCCTTCCACTTCACAATTATGCGCCACTTTGTGTTGGTCTATCACATAAAATCCCAATAAAATACATTTACGTTTCTGGTTGTAACGTGACAAAATGTGGAAAAGTTCAAGAGGTATGAATACTTTTGCAAGCCACTGTATGTCCAAGACAACTTCTTATCTCTCACGCCCTTTGTCTCTTCAATGACTTCCGATTTCCAGGCCCCCATCCCTCATGAACCGTTCACCATGTCGCTCTGTACTTCCATAGTCACCCTCCTTCTAGTCACAATAGGGACGGAGTCCCCCTAGTTCTTACCTTTCACCCCATCAGCCGTTGCAAACCACACATAATCCTCCGACAGTTTTGCCACCTCCAACGGGATCCCACCACTAGCCACATCTTCCCATTGCCATCCCTTTCTGCTTTCTGGAGAGACCGTTCCCTCTGCAACTCTGTGGTCAACTCATCTCTTCCCACCCAAACCACCCCATCCCCAGGTACTTTCCTCTGCAACCGCAAGAGATACCTATACCGTCCAAGGACCCCAGCAGTTTTTTTTAGGTGAGGCAGAGGTTAATTAGCACCTCCTCCAACATCATCTACTGTATCCGCTGTTCCAGGTGTGGTCTATATATCGGCAACCGGCTTCAGGCTCGGCGATCGTGTTCCTGAACACCTCCGCTCTGTCCACCTTAACCTGCCTGATCCCCCGGTGGCTAAACACTTTAACTCCGTCTCCCATTCCCACACTGACCTTTCTTGGCCATTGTCAGAGCGAGGCCCAGTGCAAATTGGAGGAACAACACCTCATATTTCCACTGGGCAACTTACACCCAGCAGTATGAATATTTACTTCTCTAACTTCAAGTAACCTTTGATTTCCCTATCTCTCTATCTTTTATCTCTGTTTGCTTTGCGGTTACCTTCTTGGAGCTAACAATGATCTATTCATCTATTCTGACCGACATACACTATAAACCCACTGACTCCCATGGCTATCTGGACTACACTTCTTCCCACCCTGCTTCCTGTAAGGACTCCATCCCCTACTCCCAATTCCTCCGTCTACGCCGCATCTGCTCCACGGATGAGGCGTTCCACACCAGGACATCTGAAATGTCCTCACTATTCAGGGAACGGGGGTTCCCCTCCTCCACCATAAATGAGGCTCGCACCAGGGTCTCTTCCATACCCCGCAACACTGCTCTCTCTCCCCATCCCCGCACCCGCAACAAGGGCCGAGTCCCCCTAGTCCTCACCTTTCACCCCACCAGCCGTCACATACAAAAAGTAATCCTCCGTCAGTTTCGCCACCTCCAACGTGACCCCACTACTCGCCACATCTTCCCATCTCCCCCCATATCTGCCTTCCGCAAAGACCGCTCCCTCCATAACTCCCTTGTCAATTCTTCCCTTCCCTCTCGGTCCACCCCCTCCCCGGGCACTTTCCCTTGCAACCGCAAGAGATGCAACACTTGTCCCCTTACCTCCCCCCTCGACTCCGTTCAAGGACCCAAGCAATCGTTCCAGGTGCGACAGAGGTTTACCTGCATCTCTTCCAACCTCATCTATTGCGTCCGCTGCTCTAGATGTCAGCAGATCTATATCGGTGAGACCAAGCGGAGGTTGGGCGATCGTTTCGCCGAACACCTCCGCTCGGTCCGCAATAACCAAGCTGACCTCCCGGTGGCTCAGCACTTCAACTCCCCCTCCCACTCCGTCTCCGACCTCTCTGTCCTGGGTCTCCTCCATGGCCACAGCGAGCAGCACCGGAAATTGGAGGAACAGCACCTCATATTCCGTTTGGGGAGTCTGCACCCCGGGGGCATGAACATCGAATTCTCCCAATTTTGTTAGTCCTTGCTGTCTCCTACCCTCCCTCAGCCCCCCTGCTGTCTCCTCCCATCCCCCAGCCTTCGGGCTACTCCTCCTTTTCCCTTTCTTGTCCCCACCCACCCCCGCCCCCGATCAGTCTGAAGAAGGGTTTCGGCCCGAAACGTTGCCTATTTCCTTCGCTCCATAGATGCTGCTGCACCCGCTGAGTTTCTCCAGCTTTTTTGTGTAACCTTCGATTCTCCAGCATCTGCAGTTCCCTCTTAAACAATGATCTATTCTCCATTTTCCTTGATCTCCATCCCCTTTATCTCGTTTTCACAACATACATTCCCTTATCTCTGTATCTCCCTCCCACCTGACTCAGTCTGTAGAAGGGTCTCATCCCGAAACCTCACCCATTCCTGCTATCCAGAGATGCTGCCTGTCTGCCAGTTACACCAGCATTTTGTGTCAATTTTCAAGGAGTCATAGAGCTGTAGTGCCCAGAAACAGGCTCTCAGACCCATCGTGATCATGCTGACCTTGTTGAATACTAGGCTTATACCAATTGCCAGCATTGGTCTAAATGTCTTTTAAAAGTCGTAATTGTATCATCTTCTACAGCTTCCTCTGGCAGCTCATTCCAGGTTCAGATTAGCAAAATGAACCTGAATGGAAAAAGTTGCCCCTGAGGTTCCTCAACCTCTTGAATCTCTCCCCTCTCACCTTAAGCCTGTGCCCTCTAGTTTTAGAATCCTCTCCCCTGGGAAACAGACTGTGAGTGTTCACTTTATCCATGCCCACATGATCTTGTACACCTCAATAAGGTCACCCCTCAGCCTCCTACGCTCCAAAATGAAAGTCCCGGCCTGTCCAACCTCTCCCCGTAACTCAATTCCACAAGTCCAGGCAACATCCTGGTGGAGGTAGACAAAAGTGCTGGAGAAACCTCAGTCCGAAGAAGGGTTTCGGCCCGAAACGTTGCCTATTTCCTTCGTTCCATAGACGCTGAGTTTCTCCAGCACTTATGTCTACCTTTGATTTTCCAGCATCTGCAGTTCCTTCTTCAACATCCTGGTGAATCTCTTCGACTTGTACAACTGTAACATGATGTTCCAACTGTTGTTCTCAATACCCTTCCTAATGAAGGCAAGCGTGCCAAACACATTCTTCACCACCATGCCCACCTGCCTCACCACTTTTAGGGAACTATGCATCCGTACTCCCAGTTCTCTCTGTTCAACACACTCTCCAGGGCTCTGCCATTTACTGTGTGACTCCTGCTCTGTAACGTCTCACACTTGTCAGAGTTAAATTCCATTTGCCATTTCTTGGAACTCCCTCCCAACTGATCTAGATGAGGGGTGATGTACCTCAGACAGAGGGTGGTGGGTGTATGGAACGAGCTGCCGGTGGGTAAGTGGCATTGGTATCTGTTGCGCTGACGGCCTGTTTCCATGATGTATGACTCACTCTCTCGTGCTCGGACTGTTCTGATGGTTCCAGGATTCTGGTAGCATTGATGGAAGGAAGCAGTTGGCAGCTAGCTGCCTGGCCAACTGAGTTATAAATACTGTGTGTGGGGATCTGGCGCTGGGATAGATTTCCGTTCCCAGCCAGCTCCTGTCCCAATGAGAGTCTGGAAATATTTCCATGTGGAGTTATGCCTGTTGCCATGGAGCCTGGAGTCCGAGACTGCAGCTTGAGGGATCCAATAACACTGTGATTGTTGCTGCCCTACAATCCAGTGGTGTGGATTTGAATCCCACCCTGGCCGCTGGGTATTTATAGTCATACAGAACAGTACGACCCGGCCAACTTCGGCCCAACTCCTCCATGCTGACCAAGATGCCCCAGCTAAGCTAGTCCCATCTGCCTGCCATTGACCCACATCCCTGTCAACCTAACTTATCCATGTATCTGTCCAGCCTCACAACAGAATAATTACTCACCCTGCTGGTGTGAATAAAGTATCAACACCTTTCTCCATCCAGGGCTGACCTCTGAGGTGAGGGCCAGTGATCCTATTCCACGCTGCTTTGGAGAACTTGGCTCCTCCTTCCTCCCTCCACCTCTGTTTCAGAGCAGAAACAGGCCCTTCGACCCATCTTGTCCATCCCAATCATCTCCCCTCCCTCTCTCCCCCTCCCTCTCTCCCTCCCTCTCTCACCCTCTCTCCTCTCTCTCTCCTCCCTCTTCCTCTCCCTCTCTCTCCCTCCCTCTCTCCCCCTCCCTCTCTCTCTCCCTCTCTCTCTCTCTCTCCCTCCCTCCCTCTCTCTCCCTCTCTCCCTCTCTCTCCTCTCTCCCTCTCTCTCCCTCTCTCTCCTCTCTCTCTCTCTCTCTCTCCCTCTCTCTCTCCCTCCCTCTCTCCCCCTCCCTCCCTCTCTCTCTCTCCCTCCCTCCCTCCCACTCTCCCTCTCTCTCCCCTCTTTCTCTCCCTCTCTCCCTCCCTCTCTCTCTCCCTCCCTCCCTCTCTCTCCCACCCTATCTCCCCTCCCTTCTCTCCCCTCTCTCCCCTCCAGTCTCTCCCCTTCCCTCTCTGCCCCCCTCTCTTCGTCTGGTCTTGTGGTCAGATGCCACTCTGTGAGTCTGGTGCCCAGGTCAGTACCAGGAGGTCAGGTTGCTGAGGTGGAGTGGGTCACACTCTCCCTGGCAGTGTAGTCCGCAACTGGGGTGGTGGGTGGGTCTGCATCTGCGGGATAGTCTGGGTCTGTGGGTGGACTGCGTCTGGGTCCGTGAGACTGTGTCTGGGTCAGTGAGACTGTCTGGATCTGTGGTACTGTGTCTGCGTCTATGTGACTGTCAGGATGTGTGAGACTGGATCTGTGGGACTGTCTAGGTCTGTTCAACTGTGTCTGTGAGTGTCTGGATCTGTGGGTGGACTCGGTTTGTGGGACTGTGTCTGGTTCTAAGAGACTGCTTGTGAGTCTGTGTCTGTGGGTCCTCTGTCTGTGGTTCTCTGTCTGTGTCTGTGGGTCTGTGTCTGTGGGTCTCTGTCTGTGGGTCTGTGTCTGTGGGTCTGTGTCTGCGGGTCTCTGTCTGTGGGTCTGTGTCTGTGGGTCTGTGTCTGTGGCTCTGTGTCTGTGGGTCTGTGTCTGTGGGTCTGTGTCGTGTCTGTGGGTCTGTGTCTGTGGGTCTGTGTCTGTGGGTCTGTGTCTGTGGGTCTGTGTCTGTTGGTCTGTGTCTGTGGTTCTGTGTGGTTCTCTGTGTCTGTGGGTCTGTGTCTGTGGGTCTGTGTCTGTGGTTCTCTGTCTGTGGGTCTGTGTCTGTGGGTCTGTGTCTGTGGTTCTGTGTCTGTGGTTCTCTGTCTGTGGGTCTGTGTCTGTGGGTCTCTGTCTGTGAGTCTGTCTGTGGTTGTCTGTGGATCTGTGTCTGTTGGCCTGTGTCTGTGGGTCTGTCTGTGGTTCTCTGTCTGTGGGTCTGTGTCTGGTTCTGAGAGACTGTGTCTGTGGGTGAGCTGTGTCTGGGTCTCTGAGATGGTGGATGACCTGTGTGGATTTGGGGGGACTGCTCTGCCTTCACCCTGGGTATGGGTGTGGCAGTAACCTTCCCCACTCCCTGCTCCTCAATGTGTTTGTGCAGTTCCACATTCTGCAGCAGGAATGTCTGCACATTCCGCACTGACCGCAGTGCTGGCCTGTTGATAGAGAGAGAGAGAGAGAGAGAGAGAGAGAGGGAGAGAGAGACAGAGAGCAGCTCCAGGGTGCGGCCATGAATGGAAGACAGGGGAGCAGAGTGATTTAAGGGTGTGCCGCATTGTGTGAGGATGGTACTGAGGGAACAGTGTGGGTGGTGTGGGGCGAACAGTCCCTCACTGCTGGTCCGCACTCAACTACTCCCCTCCTTGGTCCACACTGAACCCCCCTGTGGTCCACAGCCCAATCGCCCCCCCCCCCCCCCCCCCCCCCCCGGTCCACAATGAACACCTTTCCTGGTCCACACCTCCCCTCCAACCCCTGGTCCACACCCCACCCACACTGCTTCCACCCAGGGCTCTCACTCCTGGGCCTGTTGATGGGGCCCCGGGATGGGCTGTGGTGGGACGGTTGGATGGGTAGTTTGGGAAGCCAGTGTGAGTGACATTGGCTGTGCTTAGCTGCTGAATCAGCTGCTGGTTCGAGTTACAGCTCCACAATGAGCCGGGCTATTCGGGGCCGCTGAAATGCCAGTGTTAAATTGGGACAAGCCTGTCTCGTGCCGCCCTCCTGTCTCTGGTGAAGGTTGTGTCCTGCGGTGAAAGGAAAGGCTGGGAGCCTGGGCTGGGAGCCTGGGCCGGGGCTGTTTGAGCACCCCACTCCTGTGCCAGACTCACCCCTCACCTGCAGCCTGTGGTGCCTGGCTCTGTGCCAGGCCTCAGCCTCTGGCTCTGGCTCTGGGCTGCCCTGGCTGCCTGTGGCTGACGACATCCCCCAAGCCTGACTCACACCTGGCCTGGCTCCAGCACCAGTGCTGTGGTGTCAGCGGGTGGACAGAGGGGGGGGGGGGAGTGTGGGGGGGGGGGCGGGCCTGCCTTCCGCCTCTCCCTCCTGCCCATTCATTTCCTCTGCCGGGCTTCATAGAGCTGAGCGCAGCCCCAGTCACTGCCCCAGGTCTCTGTGGTCACTCACTGACGATCAGTCTGCATGCCCAGGTCCCTCCCAGCGAACCCTCGTCAGCCTAGATCCTGCAGCCTGTGCAGCTCAGACTGTGAAGTCCTTGCACCTGAGGCCCAGCCTGAGGTCCCTGCACTCAAGGCCCAGTCCTTGTGCCTGAGGCCGGCGCAGTCTCGGCCCCACCATGGTGGCGGGCATGCTGCTGCCCCTGTCCCAGCTGCGGGCATTGTACGAGCTGCTGTTCCGCGATGGGGTTGTGGTGGCCAAGGAGAGCCGGTGCCCCCAGTCCCGGCACCCTGAGCTGCGGGCCCTGTCCAACCTGCAGGTGATCCGGGCCCTGGGCTCACTGAAGTCTCGGGGGTTGGTGCGGGAGAGCTTCGTGTGGAGACACCACTACTGGTACCTGACGGACCAGGGTGTGGGCTTCCTTCGCCAGTACCTGCACCTTCCCCCCGACATCGTGCCCGCCACCCTGCAGCGACAGGCCCAGCACCGCCCCAGCCTCCGGGCCCCCGGCCCCCTCCCCCGCCCCTCACCTCGGCCACCAGGATCCTCCACCGTCGTTGAGCGGGGCAGGCAGGAGTATCGCAAGATCGAGGAGCTGAGAGACAAGAAGGGGCCCGAGGTGGGGCTGGTGTTGAACGGGACACCCTCAGCAGGTTAGCCGTGACCTCTCCCTCCCCCCCCCCCCCCACAAATCAGACTCCATTGTGACCCTCCATCCTGCATCTTGCATATCCTACCCTCATCCCTCTCTTATTATCATCCCTCTCTGCCTATGCCTATCACCCCATTCTCCTCCTGCTCCCCCTGCCTGCCATTCTTCCCCTGCTCATCTCCCCCCCCCTCTCCCCCCCCCTCTCCCCCCCCTCTCCCCCCATTCCCCCCCCTCTCCTCCCCCTCCCCCCCTCTCCCCCTCTCCCATTCTCCCCACTCATCCCCCTCATCCCCCTCAAACGCTCCATCCCCCTTATCCCCTCCACCTCCTCATCCCCATCCCTCTTCCTCTTTCCCCTCATCTCCAACCCCCCCATCCCCCCCCCCTCACCCCCCTCCCTCATCCCCCTCCCCTCTCCCCCCCTCCCTCATCCCCCCCCTCCCTTACCTCCCCCCCCCATCCCCCTCTCCCCTCCTCTCCCCTTCATCCCCATCTCTCTCCCCCCCCCTCTCCCTCATCCCCCCCTCCCTCACCCCCCCTCTCCTCTCCCCCTCACCCTCCTCTCCCCTCTCTCCCTCATCCCCCCTCCCTCTCCCCCTCTCCCCCCTCTCTCCCTCATCCCCCTCTCCCCCATCGTCCCTCTCCCCCCTCCCCCTCTCCTCCCTCATCCCCCCTCATCCCCTCATCCCCTCTCTCCCCTCTCTCCCTCATCCCCCTCCCCCTCCTCCCTCGTCCCCCTCCCCATCCCCCTCTCCCTCATCCCTCTCCCCATCCCCCTCCCTGTCGCTCTCTGTCTCCATCTCTCTGGCCTCATCTCTCTCCCTTGTCTCTCTTATCTCTCCCAACCTGGTGTTTCTCTCCTGTCCTATGCCTCTCTCTCCCCCCCACCACCCCCCACCCACAGGCCTCCCTCTCCCCCGCTAGTCACCAGCACTGTCTCCCCACCCGTCCCCAGCATGTTTCACCTCACAGACCATCCCATCTCATTGTTTTGGGAAATGTGCGGGGGGAAATGGGGTGAATCGTGGCTTGGTCGATGTGTCCCCACATGCGCATCAGGATTGGTGGGCTTTCAGTGCATGTTCAGACCTTTGTTACTTGTATGTGTTATAGTATGCTGGAGTTTCACAGTGTGTGGATTGTCATGTGTTCATGAGTGTCACACGTATACATCTGTAGCGCAGTGTGCAGGAGTGTCATGGGTATGTCTGTAGGGCGTTGTGCAGGAGTGTCTGTGTTGTGTGTGAGAATGTCGTGTGTGTACACCTGTGTTGCGGTGTGTGGGAGTATCGTGTGTGTACACCTGTGTTGTGTGCAGGAGTGTCACATGTGTACACCTGTGTTGTGGTGTGTGGGAGTGCCGTGTGTGTACACCTGTGTCACAGAATGTAAGAATGTCATAGTGGGTCTTTGAGTATTAGTTGATAAGTTGTTATGCTGAGTGCACAGTTCCCAGAGTCGGGGTCAGAGTAAATTGTGGGCTGGTGGTGGGACCAATACCCGGAGCACAGGCAGTCCGGAGACCTAGAACAGAGAGTGGCACAGCGCTAGCGACCCCAATTCCATCCTGAGCTCAGGCGCTGTCTGTGTGATGTTTGCACCTTCTCCCTGTAACCACATTGATTATCTTTTGATGCTCCAGTTTCTTCCCACGACCCAAAGACGAGCAGTTGGCCACTGAAATTATCCCGACAGTGTACGTTGATAACAAAATGGTGGGCCTGTGAGAGAGATTGTGTTGTGAGGGACGGAGATTCTCTAAGCCAGCATGGTGCAAGTTGCTGACTGGTCCCATGAGTCATACCACATCCGTAATTGTAATCGAGTCGTGAGTCATGCTAAGTGAAGGATCACTGGATTGTCATGGGATGTCTTGCGGCCTGCCTTTTGGGGAGGAGATCTCCACCCTCATCTGACTCGGCCTGCACTTCACACCTCAGCCTCCCGTGGAGGTGACTCTAGGATACCCCGAGAACAAAACAAACCAAGCCAATCACTCAGCTCCAGGGCATAGTATGTCGGCGTTGCCAGAGACGCCCAGATCCTGAACACTGTATACATAATTGGTGGGACTTACTGGATGTGCTGGGAGCAGTCTGACACAAAGCAATGGGACGAGGTACACTTTGGCAGGGAGAAACAGGAGGGACAACACAAATCAGAGGGCAGAAGTGTATGTGTGCAGTTCTGGTCGCCCCATTACAGGAAAGATGTGGAGGCTTTGGAGAGGGTGCAGAGGAGGTTCACCAGAATGATGCCTGGATTAGAGGGTATTAGTTATAAGGAGAGGTTGGATTGTTTTCTCTGGAACGTCAGAGGCTTCGGGAGACCTGATAGATGTTAATTAAATTATGGCAGGCACAGATATGGTAGACAGTCAGAATCTTATTCCAATAGTGGAAATGTCCATATGTGTGGAATTCTCTGCCACAGAAGGCTGTGGGTCCAATTCACTGGATGTATTCAAGAGAGAGTTACATGTAGATATGGCTCTAAGGCCTAACAGAATCAAGGGATATGGGGAGAAAGCAGGCACGGGGTACTGATTTTGGACGATTAGCCATGATCATATTGAATGACGTTGCTGGCTCAAAGGGCCGAATGGCCTACTCCACCTATTTTCTTTGTCAAAGTTGAGAGGTTTTACCTTTAAAGTGAAGGGGGAAGGGGTTAGGGCTAAAGATGTTTACACAGTTTTACACAGAAGGGGGTGGGTGCCTGGAATATGCTGCCAAGGATGGTGGTGGAGGAAGGTATGATAATGAGATTTAAGAGACTTTTAAGTGTGGTACTGTTCCCATGCAGTACTTAACATAGAAACATAGAACATAGGTGCAGGAGTAGGCCATTTGACCCTTCGAGCCAGCACCGCCATTCATTGTGATCATGGTTGACCTTCCATAATCAGTAACCCATTCCTGCCTTTTCCCCATATCTCTTGATTCCGCTAGCCCCTAGAGCTCTATCTGTTCCTGTGCGGCACTGTTCTATGTTCTAAACTTCAGGCAGGAGTATGAGGGTGTGCAAGAACAGAGGCTCCGAGATGTATGTGCATCATTAGTGGAGATGGCGACAGAGGGAACGGGGGATAAAGAGACAGACGATGTGGGCTTTGCGAACTGGGGTTCAGAGATCGGGAGTGAGGATGTCACGGTGAACATCATAAACCTCGGGTTCAGCTGCAGCTGCCGAGTCTGAGGGCCACACACTGGGAGAGGTCATGGAGTGATGCAGTGTGGAAACAGGCCACTCGGCCCAACGTGGCCACACCGGCCCACATGTCCCAGCTCCACTTGTCCCACCTGCCTGCGCTTGGTCCATAACCCTACAAACCTGTCCTATCCATGTACCTGTCTAACTGTTTCTTAAACGATGGGATAGTCCCAGCCTCAACTACCTCCTCTAGCAGCTTGTTCCATACACCCACCACCCTTTGTGTGAAAAAGTTACCCCTCAGATTCCTATTAAATCTTTTCCCCTTCACCGTAAACCCATGTCCCCTGGTTCTCGATTCCCCTACTCTGGGCAAGAGACTCTGCATCTACCTGATCTATTCCTCTCCCCCAGCCTCCTGTGCTCCAAGGAATAGTGACCTAGCCTACTCAACCTCTCCCTATAGATCAGACCCTCAAGTCCTGGCAACATCCTTGCAAATCTTGTCTGAACCCATTCAAGCTTGACAATATATCTCCTATAACACGCCGCCCAGAACTGAACACTATACTCTAAATGTGGTCTCAGCATTGCATCATGACCTCCCAACTTCTATGTGCAGGTCTGGAAGGTGCAGGGTGATCTTGAGAGGCACTTTCCTCAGAGAACGCGAGGTTTGAAATAAATTAGGTGCACCGTGGGCAAGCTGTGTGAAGTTCGTTCGTAACATGACTTCCTAAATCTTATTCTCAATGTTCTGACCATGAAATAAAATATACCATTCGTCTTCTTTCCCGCTCCATCTGCTTGTGCTTAGGAAAAGGGGAGATGCAATGAGACCTGGGTGTCATGGTACACCAGTCATTGAAAGTAGGCATGCAGGTGCAGCAGGCAGTGAAGAAAGCGAATGGTATGTTAGCATTCATAGCAAAAGGATTTGAGTATAGGATCAGGGAGGTTCTACTGCAGTTGTACAGGGTCTTGGTGAGACCACACCTGGGGTATTGCATACAGTTTTGGTCTCCTAATCTGAGGAAAGACATTCTTGCCATAGAGGGAGTGCAGAGACGGTTCACCAGACTGATTCCTGGGATGTCAGGACTTTCATATGAAGAAAGAATGAATAGACTCGGCTTGCACTCGCTAGAATTTAGAAGATTGAGGGGGATCTTATAGAAACTTACAAAATTCTTAAGGGGTTCGACAGGCTAGATGCAGGAAGATTGTTCCCGATGTTGGGGAAGTCTAGAACAAGGGGTCACAGTTTAAGGATAAGGGGGAAATATTTTAGGACCGAGATGAGAAAAACATTTTTCACACAGAGAGTGGTGAATCTGTGGAATTCTCTGCCACAGAAGGTAGTTGAGGCCAGTTCATTGGCTATATTTAAGAGGGAGTTAGATGTGGCTCTTGTGGCTAAAGGGATCAGGGGGTATGGAGAGAAGGCAGGTACAGGATACTGAGTTGGATGATCAGCCATGATCATATTGAATGGTGGTGCAGGCTCGAAGGGCCGAATGGCCTACTCCTGCACCTATTGTCTATGTTTCTATGTGTTCACGTTTAGGTTTATTCCAGTCACATGTACCGAGATACAATGAAAAGCTTTGTTTTGCATGCTATTCAAACAGATCATGTAAATAAGAATCAAGTCAAACTCAAATACAATAGGTAGAGCAAAGGGGAAGATACAGAGTGCAGGATATAGTTCTCAGCATCGTAGCACTTCAGTACCTTAGACAAAGTCCAATGTCTGCAATGGGGTAGAAGTGAATCAGACAGTACCCTAGCTGATGGAAGGACCGTTCCGAAGCCTGATATCAGAGGGGAAGAAGCTGTTCCTGAGTCTGTATCTTCTGGGGGGGGGGGGGGGGTCTTTGATTAATTTGGCTGCTTTTCCGAGGCAGCGTGGTGTAGATGGGGTCGATGATGGGGATTCTAGTCTGTGTGATGGACTGGGCTACATCTACAACTCTCAGCAATTTCTTGCGGTCTTGAGCAGAGCTGTTCCCAAACCAAGGTGTGACGCAACCCAACATTAGTTAGAACCCAATATGCTTTCCGTGGTAATTCTGTAGATGCTTGTAGGAGTCATTGGAGACATGTAGAATTTCTCATCTGCTCTGGAAGTAGAGGCATGGGGCCTTCTTGGCTGTTGCATCATTGTGGTTGGTCCACAATAGATCGTTGATAATATTAACAGCAAGGAACTTGAAGCTCTCAAACATTTTATCACTTCGGCATGTACTCCACCATGCTTCCTGAAGTCGATAACTAGCTCCTTCATCTTGCCGGCATTGAGGGTGAAGTTATTGTCCTGACACCATATCACTAAGTTGGCTCTCTCATTTCTGTAGTCCATCTCGTCATTGCTCATCCGCAAATTTGTAGGTGGAATTTGAGTTGAATTAGGCCGCACAGTCGTGAATGTATAGGGAGTAAAATGTATTGCCACCTTCAGGTAGCTGTGAATTTAGACCGCAGGATCCACCTGTACTTCAATAATGTTAAGGGTGTTGCATTCATTGTATATTTTCCCCTTACATTTGACTTCCCAAAGTGTAACAACCTCACACTTGCCTGGATTTAACTTCATCTGCCGTTTCTCTACCCATATCTTTAATTGATCTGCCGCCTCCGTTAACTGCCTCCTCACTGTCCGCAATCCCATTAATTTTAGTGTTGATTGCTAATTTACTAACCAACCCATGTATGTTAATGTTCAAGTCATATATATATATATATATATATATATAGCTGGAGTAACTCAGCGGGACAGACCGCATCTCTGGAGATATATATATATATATATTAACAGCAAGGAACTTGAAGCTCTCAATAGATATATATATATATAGAGAGAGAGATGAAGTGTAGATAGACACATAAAGCTGAAGTAACTCAGTGGGGCAGACATCATCTCTGGAGTTCCAGGCTCACACCAACCTCTGTTAATAAAAGTTGACTGGCACATATTTTTTAAACTTTGCCTCTCTCACCATAAGAGTGGGGAAAAGGTTCTGACTGGCTACGCTATCTACGCCTCTCTTAAGTTTGTAGACTTCTATCAGGTCTTCCTGCAACCTCTGGTATTCCTGTGAAAATAATTCAATTCTGTCCAACCTCTCCCTGTAGCTAAAAAAAACCCTGATCCAGACATCATTCTGATAAACCTCCTCTGCACCCTTTTCAAAGCCTCCATGTCCTTCTTGTAATGGGGCGACCAGAACTGCACGCAATACTCCAAACGCGACCCATCCAAAGTCCTGTAAAGCTGCATCATGATTTCCTGACTCTTCAAATGGCCTTCCAAAGTGCAACACTGCACACTTGCTCAGATTAAACTACATCTGCCATTTTTCGGCCCATTTTTATAGCTGATCTACATCCTGCTGAATACATTGACTGGCTTCTTCACAGTCCATGATCCTAGTAATCTTAATATCATGTGCATACTTACTAACCAGGATCAAGTTGATGTGGAGAAGATGTTTCCACTAGTGGGAGAATCTAGGACCAGAGGTCATAGCCTCAGAATTTAAGGTTGTTCCGTTAGGAAGGAGTTGAGGAGGAACTTCTTTGCATATAAGTCACAGTGTGGTGAATCTATGGAATTCATTGCCACAGAAGGCTGTGGAGACCAAGTCAGTGGATATTTTTAAGGCAGTGATAGATAGATTCTTGATTAGTACTGGTGTCAGGGGTTATGGGGAAAAGGCAGAAGAAAGGGGTTGAGAGGGAAAGAGAGATTGTGTTCAGTTTTGGGCAACATGCTAGAAAGGGCACAGAGAAGATTTACAAAGATGTTGCCTGGGCTAAAGAGTCTGAGCTATAGGGAGAGGTTGAGTAGGCTGGGACTCTATTCCGTGGAGTGCAGGAAGATGAGGGGTGATCTTATTGAGATGTATTAAATCATGAGAGGAATAGGTCGGGTAGACGCACAGTCTATTGCCCCGAGTAGGTGAATTGAGGACCATAGGACATAGGTTTAAGGTGAAGGGGAAAAGATTTAATAAGAATCTGAGGGGTAACTTTTCACACAGAGGGGGTGGGTGTATGGAACAAGCTGCCAGAGAAGGTAGTTGAGGCAGGGACTATTCCAACATTTAAGAAACATTTAGACGGGTACATGGATCGGGCAGGTTTGGAGGGTTATGGACCGAATGTGGGCATGTGGGACTAATGTAGCTGGGACATGTTAGCTGGAAATGCTGTAATAACTCAGTGGGACAGGCTGCATCTCTGGAGAAAAGGAATGGGTGACGTTTCAGGTCGAGCCCCTTCTTCAGATGTTAGCTGGTGTGGGCAAGTTGGGCCGAAAGGCCCGTTTCCACACTGTATCACTATTAGCCATGATTGAATGTCGGAATGGACTTTGATGGACTAAATGGCATAATTCTGCTATTATCATTTATGAATCAACCCATCTCAGATTCAGATTCAATTTTAATTGTCATTGTCAGTGTACAGTACAGAGACAACGAAATGCATTTGGGCTATTACGTCCAAGGTATTTATATATTTCACAAACAGTAGAGGTCCTAGCGGAACTTCATTGTTCACAGACCTCCAATCTGAATGTTGTCCTTCCACCATATAGAGGCAAGTCATCTATCAGTAAATCAGTTCTGAATCCACACGACCAAGTCACTGTTAATCCCGCGCATCTTAATCTTCTAGATCGGCCTACCATGGGGGACTTCATCACATGCCTTAATAAAATCCATGTAGACAACAAACACTGCCCTACCCTTATCAATCACCTTCTCAAAAAATGTGATAAAGTAAGTAAGATATGACCTGCCGTGTGAAAAGCAATGCTGACTGGTCCTAATTAACCCATTATCTTCCAAATGGGAATAAATCCTATCCCGAAAAGTCATCTCCAATAGCTTCTCTGCCACTGATCTGAGGCTCACTGCCCTATGATTCTCTCTACTTACCTTAAATATACATTATCTACTTTCCTGTCCTCTTCAGAGCTCCCGCAATCTCCTCTCTTGCCTCTCTTAATAACCTGGGATAGATCTCATCAGGCCCTGGAGATTTATCCACCTTAATGCTCCCAACACAACCTCCTCCTTGATCTCAACTGCCCTTGCACGTTATTATTATTCTTCACAATGATCTTGCTGATCTCCATATCCTTCTCCTCGGTGAATAAAAATAAAAATGTATTCAAGAGAGAGTTAGGGCTAATGGAATCAAGGGATATGGGGAGAAAGCAGGAATTGATTCTGGATGATCAGCCATGACCATATTGAATGGCGATGCTGGCTCGAAGGGCCAAATGGCCTACTCCTGCACTTATTGTCTATGTTTTTATGTTTCTAATTACTTTTTGGCAGCCTGTAGTTGTCTTGCGTATCTGGTTTGTAATTCCTTCAGATAAATATTCCAAAATATAATGAAATATGTAAAAACGAACAACATTTTTTTTTTTTTTAATGGGATATCATGTCTCTTCATGTCATGTGAAATACTTTAGTTCCACATATGGACAGCACAGTGGTGCAGCGGGTAGAACTGCTGCCTCACAACGCCAGAGACCTGGGTTCGATCCTGACCTCGGGTGCAGTCTGTGTGGGGTTTGTACTTTCTCCTTGTGGCCAAGGGTTTCCTCTGGGTACTCTGATTTCCTCCCACATCCCAAAGATGGGTGGGTTTGTAGGTTAATGGACCTCATAAATCTGTCTCCAGTATGCTGGGAGTGGATGAGAGTGGATAACATAGAACTAATATAAAAGGGTAATGAATGATTGACTTGGACTGAGGGGCCTGTCTCCATTCAGTGTCCTTCAATCAATTATCATTGATTAGGTATTTTTAAGGTGCAGATTGACAGATTCATGATTAGTACGGGTGTCGGGGATTATGGGGAGAAAGCAGGAAATGAGGTTGAGAGGGAAAGATAGATCAGCCATGATTGAATGGTGGTGTAGACTTGATGGGCCGAATGGCCTAATTCTGCTCCTGGAACTTATGAACATATGAAAAGTACTTCTTTAGTACCTCGCCTACATCCACAAATTTCCTTATTTATCCTTGAACAGTCCAATCTTTTCTTTGGTTACCCTCTTGTTTATCCTCCAATGTATAAAAAAGCCTTGGGATTTTGTTTAAGAAAGAATTGCAGATTCTGTAAAAATCAAAGGTTGACAAAAATGCTGGAGAAACTCAGCGGGTGCAGCAGCATCTATGGAGCGAAGGAAATAGGCGACGTTTCGGGCCGAAACTCTTCTTCAGACTGATGGGGGGGTGGGGGGAGAAGGAAGGAAAAAGGGAGGAGGAGGAGCCCGAGGGCGGGGCGATGGGAGGAGACAGCTCGAGGGTTAAGGAAGGGGAGGAGACAGCAAGGGCTAGCAAAACTGGGAGAATTCAACGTTCATGCCATCCGGACGCAAGCAACCCAGGCGGAATATGAGGCGATGTTCCTCCAATTTCCGGTGTTGCTCACTCTGGCAATGGAGGAGACCCAGGACAGAGAGGTCGGATTGGGAATGGGAGGGGGAGTTGAAGTGCTGAGCCACCGGGAGTTCAGGTAGGTTATTGCGGACTGAGCAGAGGTGTTCGGCGAAACGATCGCCCAACCTCCGCTTAGTCTCCCCGATGTAAATCAGCTGACATCTAGAGCAGCGGATGCAGTAGATGAGGTTGGAGGAGATACAGGTGAACCTTTGTCGCACCTGGAACGACTGGCTGGAGGAGAGCTGGGAAGGGGAGGGGAAGGAGGGAGAAAGCAAGGACCTCCTGATATTGGAGGAGTCAGTGTTCATACTGGGGTGTAAACTGCCCAAGCGAAATATGAGGTGCTGCTCCACCAATTTGCGGTGGGACTCACTCTGGCCATTGCGAACTGAGCGGAGGTGTTGGGCGAAGTGATCGCCAAGCCTACGCATGGTCTCACCGATGTAGAGCAGCTGACACCTAGAGCAGCGGATGCAATAGATGAGGTTGGAGGAGGTGCAGGTGAACCTCTGCCTCACCTGGAAAGACTGCTTGGGTCCTTGGATGGAGTCAAGGGGGGAGGTAAAAAAACAAGTGTAGCATTTCCTGTGGTTGCAGGGGAAAGTGCCGGGGGGGGGGGGGGGGTGGTTTGGGTGGGAAGGGACAAATTGACCGGGATGAGGCCCACTGCAAATTGGAGGAGCAGCACCTCATATTTTGCTTGGGTAGTGTACACCCCAGCAGTATGAACATTGACTTCTCCAATTTCATGTAGTCCTTGCTTTCTCAATCCTTCCCCTCCCATTCCCAGCTCTCCCACAGCCCACTGTCTCCGCCTTTTCCTTTCTTCTTCTCGGCCCCCACCTCCACGTCAGTCTGAAGAAGGGTCTTGACCCGGAACGTCGCCTATTCCTTCACTACATAGATGCTGGCTCACCCGCTGAGTGTACAGCATTTTTGTCTACCTTGGGATTTTGTTTAATCTGATTTGCCAAAGCCATTTTATGGTCCATTTTGGCCCTTCTGATGGCTCGCTTGAGTTCTTTCCTGCTTGCTTAATACTGCTTAAAGGCCCGGGATGATTTCATCTTTCTAAATTCGGATAAGTGTGAGGTTGTATTTTGGGAAATCAAACCAGGGCTGGACCTTCACTGTGAACAGAAATGCCTTGGGGAATAATGTAGATCAGAGGTATTTAGGAGTACATTACATCAATCTCTGAAAGTGGCCACACAGGTAGATAGGGTGGTGAAAATGCTTTTGGTATCAGCCAGAAAATCAAGTAGAGCTGGTTTGTGTTGTGTTACAGTTGTACAAGATAGCACAGAGAAGATTTTCGAGGATGTTGTCAAGACTCGAGGGCCTGAGCTATAATGAGAGGTTGGGCAGGTTTGGACTTTATTTCTTGGAGTGCAGGAGGATGAGGGGGTGAATGTAGAGGTGGATAGAATCAGGAGGGGGAGAGGGTGGATTCACAGTCATTTATCCAGAGTAAGGGAATCAAGAATCAGAGGACATAGGTACAAGATGAGAGGGGAATGATTTAATGGGGGCGGGGATGGGACATTTTCACTCAGAGGGCGCTAGGGATGGTCTTTTCGCTAAGGGATGGCCAGTGTAGTCTCACTGAGTGTCAGGACTGAGGGTGAGGGTGGTTGTGTCGGGTGGGTGTGAGAGGCCAGTGTGTGAGGGGCCGGTGTGTCAGTGTGGGTGTGTGACGGGCTGGTGTGTTGGTGTGGGTGTGAGGGGCCAGTGTGTGAGGGGTGGGTGTAAGGGGTCTGTGTGAGGGGTGGGTGTAAGGGGACAGTGTGTGAGGGGTGGGTGGGTGTGAGAGGCCGGTGTGTAAGGGGTGTGTGTGTGAGGGGTGGGTGTAAGGGACAGTGTGTGAGGGGGGGTGGGTGGGTGTGAGAGGCCGGTGTGTAAGGGGTGTGTGTGAGAGGGGTGGGTGTAAGGGGACAGTGCGTGAGGGGTGGGTGTGAGGGGCGACAGTGTGTGACGGGGTGTGGGTGGGTGTGAGAGGCCAATGTGCCAGGGGTGTGTGTGGGGTGGGTGTGAAGCAACAGTGTGTCAACGTGGGTGTAAGGGGACAGTGCGTGGGGGTGGGTGTGAGGGGACAGTGTGTGGGGGGTGTGGTTGGGGGGTGTGTGTTGCCAATGTGTGTGAGGGGTGTGTGTGAGGAGGGTGGGTGTGAAGCAACAGTGTGTCAGGGTGGGTGTGAGAGTAAGTGTGTGGGTGTGAGAGGCCAGTGTGGGTGTGAGGGGCCAGTGTGTCAGTGGGGGTGTGAGGGGCCAGTGGGTGTGAGGGGGCCGGTGTGTGTGAGGGGCCAGTGTGTGAGGGGCCGGTGTGTGTGGGGGGGTGTGTGTGAGGGGCCAGTGTGTGGGGGGTGTGTGTTGGGGGGTGTGTGTGTGGGGGGCCAGTGTGTGTGGGGGGGTGTGAGGGGCTGGTGTGTGAGGGGCCAGTGTGTAAGGGGTGGGTGTGTGAGGTGTGGGTGTGTGAGGGATAGGTGTGAGGAGCCAGTGTGCCAGTGTGGGTGTGAGGAGCCAGTGTGGGTGTGAGGGGCCAGTGTGTCAGTGAGAGGCCAGTGTGCCAGTCTGGGTGTGAGGGGTGTGGGTGTGAGGGGCAGTGTGTGAGGGGTGTGTGGTGTGAGGGGGGGTGTGTGTGTGGGGGGCCAGTGTGTGGGGGGGACGTGTGTGAGGGGCCAGTGTGTGAGGGGCCGGTGTGTGAGGGGCCGGTGGTGTGAGGGGCCAGTGTGTCAGTGTGGGTGTGTGTGAGGGGCCGCTGTGTGAGGGGTGGGTGTGAGCGGCCAGTGTGTCAGTGTGGGTGTGAGGGGTGGGTGTGAGGGGCCGGTGTGTGAGGGGCCGGTGTGGGGGGGGGGGGGTGTGAGGGGCCGGGTGTGTGAGGGGTGGGTGTGAGTGGCCAGTGTGTCAGTGTGGGTGTGAGGGGCAGGTGTGTGAGGGGTGTGGGTGTGAGGGGCCGGTGTGTGAGGGGCCAATGTGTGAGGGGCCGGTGTGTGAGGGGGTGTGTGTGTAAGGGGGGTGTGTGTGTGGGGTCAGTGTGTGGGTGGGGGGGGGGGGGGGGGGGGTGTGAGGGGCCAGTGTGTGAGGGGTGGGTGTGAGGGGCCAGTGTGTCAGTGAGGGGTGGGTGTGTGTGTAAGGGGTGTGTGTGAGGGGTGGGTGTGAGGAGCCAGTGTGTCAGTGTGAGTGTGAGGGGCCAGTGTGTAAGGGGTGGGTGTGAGTGATCACTGCTGGCAGGATCTCATGTCCTTGAGCCGGACTGCCATGCCCGTAGCCTTTAATCAGAGGATATTTATATCGCAGCCCCTCACCGGGGACAACGGTACTCTTGTGCTGTGTATAGTCGGCTGGCGGTGTGTCGCACTGCACTCTCTGGGTTCTGGGCCTCTCCAGACCTTTCTGCTGCCCCCGTTGCGGGAGTCGAGGTGAATGAAGTTGATTCCGGGTAGGTGCCGCGCCACCTTGAAGCTGAGCATTCACATATTTTCCACTATTTCAGCGGAGTCAAATTCTCATCTGCTTTGAATCATGTTTTGAATTTACTGGCAGCAACTTCTCTTAAAATACTCCTGGCCTCTCTCTCCTCCTGGTCTAAACCAGTATCTTTGGTGTACACTGGCGAGGAGCCAGGGAACTATTTACGTATGCGCTAAATGTGAAAACTAGATTCCTTTGTAAAGGTGACACCTGTAAATAGGAACTGCCCTCCCCGCTGTGATCCTTTGTGTGGCCGAGAGGGAGAGGACATTGAATGAAGTTAAACGGAAAAGTGGGGAGTATTGAGGGGGTAGTGGGGGCAAACGGACAGTGGTGGGGGCTGGAGTAAAAAACTAGTAGAGGGAGAGAGAAACAGGGCAAGAGAGAGAAACAGGTGGGATGGAGGGAGGGGGAGACAGAAAGAACGAGAGAGGGGGTGGAGAGCAAAGCAAGAGGATACAGGCAACGGGGAGAGAGTGAAAGAGGGGAGAAATAAGCAGATAAACAGAGAGAGTGATATCAAGATGTTGCAGGGAGTGGAGAGTGAACTGTGGCGGCGGCTCCTGCTTCAGTGATAGCGCACTCTGCGGCCCGAACCCACATTGTGCAGTGCTTGCTGTGGGACTGTTGCCAACTGCTCTCTCCCTCCGACTCTGACCCTGCCTGCCTCTTCCTCTTGCTCCTCGCTCCCCTTGGCTGCGGCAGCGCACAGAGTGGCCGTGATGGAGTGAGTGAGGAGGGAGTGGGTGAGTGAGTGAGGGAGGGAGTGAGTGAGTGAGGGAGGGAGGGACAGGCTGAGGGAGGTGCAGTATCGCGGCGCTGCATTGCAGAGGGTGGCCGGCTCCCAGCCAACGCTCCGCCTGCAGCCTGCCCTGGTCTCGCTTAGTGTCTGGCTGAGGAGCGCAGACGCCAACCCCCCTCATGCCTCAGGGCTCCCCCGACCGGCTGCTGCCCTCGCTGGTGGTGTTGGGGCACCTTGTCACCTTGCTGGTGGTCTGGCACTGGAGGAAGAGGAAGAGGCAGAGATCAGGTAAGGCGAGGGGTGGGCGGACACCGAGGTTCCGCCTCACCAGCTGTGGGACCCACTCGACAGGCAACGGGACTCCAGCTGATTTAACCAGTCGGCATTTAACTGGGAAAATGGCGGCTGTGTACATAGCTCCATGGCAACTTGCTGTAATGACTGCCTGTGGGGACCTGCTTAAAGCGGCTGTGCACAATATGAGGCTTGCTTAAAAGGGCTATGCACGCTTCAGGGACTGCTTGAAGCTGCTATTGCACAGAGACCTGTTTAAAAGGGCTATGCACGTCGTGGAGACCTGCTTAATACAGTCATGGCACTTTAAGAAAGCTATGGAGACTGTGGGGACCTCCTTAAAAGGGGCAAGCACACTGTGGTGACATTATTGTTTAGAGACCTTGTTTAGAGGTCGTTTTCCTGAGGGGTCCATTGTGTTTCTGGGTGTTGGGCTTGATGGCTGAGAAGTTGGGCTGGTCTTTGGACCAAGATTGAGAGGTGTGGAGAATCGGAGTGGTTTTGACAGTGACTGCGAGGAGGTGGTGGGGATTGGAGAGTCGTGGATAAATTAAGGTGAGGAGGATTTATGTGGCAGGTCGATGTAACAGGAAAATGAGCTTACTAGTGAGGGACACCAGGGGTACATTCTGGGACGGGGGTCAGGGCAGGGGAGTGAACAAAAGAGCCAGCACAGGCTGGATGGGCAAAGGGCCTGTGTGCGTGCAGCTTTGGACGGTGCGTACAGAGATGGCGCTGAGTGGTGACAGCTCAGTGATTGCTTCCTTGCCTGGATCACAGACAGAGGGCTGATGTGTTGGAGAAACAGCTGTTTCTCAGTCATGGTTGGTCAGTGCAAATCGGCTACAATTACAATGTTTAAAAGAGATTCGTGGATAGGAAGGTTTGATAGGGATAGATGTCCAATGTGAGAAAATGGGTCAAGTTCAGGTGGAAAACGTGGTCGATGTGGGCCGAAGGGCCTGTTTCCGTGCTGCATAACTTGAATTTCAATAGGCTGGAATTTTCCATGGACTGTAGGTAGCTGTGCAGTGACCTGATAATATCGATTTTGAGAAACATTTCCCCAAAGTACTGTCTTAACGCTGGAGGGCATAATTCAGGGTGAGGTTTCGAGGGAACTAAATTCTTGTGCCTGCCTGTGATCCATAATTACTCCATTCCCTGCATATCCATGCCTGTTATATAAGCATCGTATTGTATCTGCCACTAGCCCCAGCACTGCCTTTTTGTGTCCTTGAGACTCTTGAAAGGCGCCCATAAATAAAATTTATTATTATTATTATTATATATTTAAAAAAACACCTTGAATACTTTCTTTAAACTCTCCCCATCTCGACAAAGCTATGTTCTCTAGTCTTTGATATTTCCACCATGACGCTATACACCAGTCATGACTCTCATAATTTTATAAATGTCCATCAGGTTATCTCTCTGCCTCCCAGAAAACAAGTAGAAATAACATACTTTGAAACTCAATGCCCTGACCAAAGAAGGCAAGCATACCATATAGCTTCTTTACCACTCTATCCACGTGTGTTGCCACTTTCAGGGAGTAGCAGGCTTGGACCCCGAGATCCCTCTGTACACCAGTTAGATTTATCTCTGACGGAGTTCTCTGATGGTCTTGGGGCTAAGGGAATCAAGGGATGTGGGGAGAAAGCAGGAACAGGGTACTGATTTTGGATGATCAGCCATGATTATTTTGAATGGTGGTGCTGGCTCAAAGGGCAGAATGGCCTACTCCCGCACCTATTTTCTATGTTTCTATCAGTCGCTGAGGGTTGTGCCATTATACTTTCCCCTTTCATTTGACCTCCCAAAGTGTGCAACATCTCACACTTGCCAAATTAAACTCCATCTGCCATTCCTGTCCAAATTTGCTTCCTCATTCTCTATTCTGCTGCATCATTGCCCTAGTTTATTTTCCCAAAATGCATCACTTAATGTTTGCCTGCGTTAGATTCCATCTGCAATTCCTTTGGCCACTTTCCCAGTTGATCAATATCCTATTGTATTATTAGACAAGCATCTTCACTGTCTGCTGTACCACCAATACATCATCTGCAAACATACTGATCACATTACCTACAAACATTGTTAATATCTATGACAAGCCACACCCTGATAACTGTTTCATGCCACCAGCCACAAGCCTGCCAGCCCACCCACCCCGGTTTTCTAACACAAAAACTAATTTGTAATCTTAACCTTACAGATTGGTCTGCCGTTTTGTTACTTTTAAAATGCTTTGTGAAAGTCCACGTACCACCTTGCCCTCATTCATACACTTCAAAAAAATTCTATCAAGTTTGTGCAACACAATTTCTCATGCACAAAACCACGATAACTCCTAATTAGTCCCTACCTTTACAAATGCAAATCAATCCTGTCCCTCAGAATCCCTTTGATCCGATGAAGGATTATTTTGCTATGCTGTGTCGTTGTGGAGTCACAGACTAGTACATCATCGAAACAGACCTTCTGAAGAAGGGTCTCGAACTGAAACATCACCCATTCCTTCTCTCCAGAGATGCTGCCAGTCCCGCTGAGTTACTCCAGCTTTTTGTGTCTATCTTCGACCGAAACAGACCCTTTGGCCCAACTCGTCCCATTTGGCCCCGATCCCTATAAAACGTTCTTATCCATATATCTGAACAAACGTTTTTTAAATGTCGTTCATGTTGGTGTAAAAAAGTGAAAGAGGGTGAAGAAAAGATTTGCAAGGATATTGCTGGGATTGGAGTGCTTGATATATAAGGAGCGGCTGGACAGGCTGGCATTGCTTTCCCTGGAGCCAAGGAAGCTGAAGGGTGGCCTGATCATTTTCCCATGGTGGGGGAAGTCTAAAATTAATGGGTACTAGTTTAAGGTATGAGGGAAAAGATTGAAAGGGGAAAGTAGTCCATTTGACCAAACATGGGCAAATGAGACTGCTTTGATGGGCATCTTGGTTGGCATGGCTGGGCTGAAGGACCAGTTTCCATGCTCCATGGCTCTGACCAATACTTCAAAAGGAGTCTCACCAGTGACTTGTAAAGCTGTAACATGATGTTTAATCTCTTGTTCCCATTGCTGTGTCTGATGAAGGCATGCATACCACGGGTTGGAGTCTGGAGCACACTGATTGGTGGTGGGGGGAGATTCTCTAACACTTCACATGTATCCAGATGAATACTTGAATTGCCAAGACAGAGAAAAATATGGATCAAGTAAATGGGATGTATAGATAGGAACCCAATGGTTGGTATGGACATGGAGCGCTGCAGGGACTGTTCCTGTGATATTTGGCTCTTACTCTAGGTTGGGGCTGAGAGTACTTTCCAAGAATGAGAAGCAATCTTATTGAAACATAGGACATAATACAATTGAGTTCAGGTACAGGCTGCTCAGCGCAGCCCATAATGTTGTTAAACCAATCTCATCTGCCTGCATATAATCCATGTCCATTCATTCCCTCCATATCCTTGTACCTACCATAAAGCCTTTTAAACTTCACTCTCAACTGATTCCACCACCTATGGCAATGCATTACAGGCAACCACTATCCTAAAACATCTTCTTTAAACTCCACCGATTTGGTGGTGTCTGCAAACTTATTAACAAACCCTTGTCAGAAAAAAGTGGTCACAGCACTGTTCCCTGCAGAATCCATTGGTCACAGCTCAGAGAAACACCTTTCGACTACAAACATCAGACCACTGAGAGTTAAGGGGGAGGAGACAAACGAGGAGCTCAAATTCTCCAGGGGCTTTGAAGGTGAAAGTTATTTTTGAGTTGGATTATGGGAGGGGCGGTATTGAGGGAGCGCCGCACCGAGCGAGGGGACAGTACTGAGGGAGCGCCGCACTGAGGAGGCAGTACTGAGGGAGGGGGGCAGTACTGAGGGAGCGTCGCAGTGTGGGAGGGGCTTACTGAGGGAGCGCCGCACTGAGGGGGCAGTACTGAGGGAGCGCCGCACCGAGTGAGGGGACAGTACTGAGGGAGAAGAGAGGGCGAAGTGGAGCACTGGGAATTTCGATGCCGATTCTTTGGTCTGTGACTACCTAGATCTCCCCGGAGGAACAGAAATGGCCACCTTGATCGTTATCCTGCTAACTCCGAGTGTAAATGTCATTCAGACGTAGAAGCGCAACTTCCGGGACCCTTCTTGCCCCGTTACCACCACCCCTCGCCTCCTCCCCATACAATTGTTGTTTACGCCATGCATGCATCAATCATGTTGCCGAGGGTTCAGTGCCTGAAGCGGTGGAGAGACTCAAAGTGCCCCTGCGGCGTTGCCCTTTTAACTTGATAGTTGTGTGGCTGGGTGTTGGCTGCGGAGCCAAGTTCCATGATGTTGGATATGTGGAGGGTGGGGCTGAAGCGGAGGCCAGGCTGGGGACCGGGGGGGTAGCGGCTGGGTGTGGCTGTGCTTCACATTGGTTGCTGAGGGGAACAAGGCTGTAAGTTGGGCCGGGCCCGAGGCAGTGGAGCAACGGCGAGCTGAGGATGTGGAGCAGCGGTGAGCTGAGCCTGGACTTGGGGCAGGACTCCGGCATCATGTGGAGCGAGCATGGTGTCTGGTGCAGTTATACCCGGGAGCGAGAGGTTAATCGTTACCTCCTGACACAGATGTGTTGTCTGGGTGCGTATCAAGTTTCATCAATGTAGCCCTGCCTCTTAACCCTTCCCGAGCCGGTGTCAGCCCATCACTCCCCTTTAACCCTTCCCGAGCCGGTGTCAGCCCATCACAGTCCCATTAACCCTTCCTCAACCAGTGTCAGCCCATCACTCCCCGTTAACCCTTCCCGAACCGGTGTCAGCCCATCACAGTCCCTTTAACCCTTCCTCAACCAGTGTCAGCCCATTACAGCCCCATTAACCCTTCCTCAACCAGTGTCAGCCCATCACAGCCCCATTAACCCTTCCCGAGCCGGTGTCAGCCCATCACAGTCCCCATTAACCCTTCCCGAGCCGATGTCAGCCCATCACTCCCCTTTAACCCTTCCTCAACCAGTGTCAGCCCATCACAGTCTCATTAACCCCTCGTGATCCAGATAGTGCCACAATGCTTCTTAACCCTTTATGTTTTAGTGCCAGTCTAGACCTGCCCTGTTAACTCCTCGCGATCCAGTGAAGCTCTGTACACTGCCCTGTCGATTTCTGACACTTTGTTATCCACTGTCACTCCACACTGCCCCTTCAGTCTCTGTCACACTGCACCCAACCCTGTTAACCCCTCATGAGTCAGCCAGTCTGCGCTGCCCCATCAGTTTCTGTTACCCTACACACAGTTGTTAACCCAGTGTGCGCTGGCCACATCCTACAGATCAGCTGCAGAAATGTGTGGAGAAATGGCAGATGGAGTTTAATATGAGCAAATGTGAGGTGTTGTACTTCGGAAGGTCGAATGTAATGGCAGAATATGCAATCAGTGGCACAATCTTTAACAACATTGATGTACAGAGGGATCTTGGGGTCCAGGTCCATAACTCCCTGAAAGTGGCCACGCAGGTCGATAGATCGGGGCATTGAGTGTAAGAGTCAGGAAATAATGATGCTGCTTTATAGGACTTTGGTTAGGCTGCATATGGAGTATTGTGTGACGTTCAGGCCACCCCATTACAGGAAGAATTTGGCATCTTTGGAGTAGAGGACATTTACCAGAATGCTGACTTGATGAGAGGGTTTCAGTTACAGGGACAGGTTGGACATGCTTGGATTGATTTCAATAATAATAATAATAATAATAATCTTTATTTATATAGCACTTTTCAACAAAACCAGTAATTGAACCAAAGTGCTTCACAGAGATTGATTAAATTAAATGGAACATTGGAGGTTGAGGGAAGACTTCAAAGGTCTTTTGTCACGTACCAATTAAGGTACAGTAATATGTGAATTATCATACAACCATACTAAAAAAAAATCAGCAAGACACACAACTACATAAACGTTAAGATAAACATCCATCACAGCAGATTCCCCACATTCCGCACTGTGATGGAAGTCAATAAAGTCCAATCTTCTTCCACTTTATTCTCCCACGGTCGGGGCAGTCAAACCATCCGCAGTCAGGGCGGTCAAAGCTCTCACAGCCAGTGATCGAAGCCCCCGCGTTGGGGCGGTCGAAGCCCCCATGCCGGGTCAATCGAAGCCCCCGTTGGGGCGGTCGAAGCTGTCGAGTCGGGTCGATCGAACCTCCTGGGGCTTGGAGATCCCAAAGTCGGTCTCTAACCAGAGACTGCGAGCTCCAGGATGTTAAGTCCACAGGCTCCTGCGGTTGGAGCTCCAAGGTCAAACCCCTACAGGGTTCGCCAGCTCCGCGATGGTAAGTCCCGCAGGTCCCCGCGGTTGGAGCTCCCGAAGTCGGACTCCAGCAGAGGCCGCCAACTCCTCGATGTTAGGCCGCAGTGTGGACGGAGATACGATATGGAAAACAATTGCATCACCGTCAAGGTAAGAGATTAGAAAAAGTTTCCCCCAACCCCCCCCCCCCCCCCCCCCACATAAAACAAGCCAATGAACACAAAAACATACAATTAACACATACTATTAAAACAACAAAGAAGGGAGGGACTGTTGATGAGGCACCCATTGCTGGCGCCACCTGGTGTCACTTGATAGACGACATATACAATTATAAGAGGCATAGAAAGGGTAGACTGTCTATCTACTCGAACCATTTTCCCAGGTGGAAATGTCTCTGCCTGAACGGACTCCATCCCCGTCTCCTCCTCCAGAGCCCCTTCTCCTTAGACTCCTTCCATGAATCCGACCCCTACCTCTGACTGCCTCTGTCCCAGAGCCCACCTTAGCCATCCTCGCCTGTCCCCAGACTCTCCTCTCCCCTATCACCACCGCCAGAGCTCTGTGTCCTGAATCCTGTGTCCTAAAAGTCAAAGCCCCCCCCCCCCCATGCCGCCGCCTCCAAAACTACCCCAAATTCACCACCCTATCATGTGCTAATGACAGGTTATTGTGTCGATCAGCAAGTGTGGTGTATGATGGGCTGGGAGCTACTGATGATGCACTTTGTATGGAATAGTAAGGGCAGGGTTGGTCAGATAGAAGGCTCTGGAGAGTGATGAGGAACAGAGGCACCTTGGTGTACACGTCTAATGATCCCTGAAGATAGCATGGCAGGTAGATGGAATGGGCAGGTCAGCACACAGTATATTGGCCTTCTTTAGCCAGTGCACAGAATGTAAGAACAGCAATGGAGGCATATGGATTCAGTGAAAGTGGATAGTGATAGGCTTGGCATCAAGTTCAGCACAGACATTGTGGGCCAAAGGGCCTGTTCTTGTGTTCCATGTACAACTTGGTTCAACCGCAACTGGAGTATTTTGCTCTGTTCTGGTCATCACACTACGGGAAGAATGGGATAATTCAGGAGAGGGGGCAGAGGAGATTCACCAGGATGTTGCATGGGATGGGGTATTCGGATACAAGAGGAGAGACAGGAGAGGCTGGGTCTGTTCTCCCCGGAGTGTTATAGAGTCCCAGACTGAATCAGCACAGAATCAGGCTCTTCAGCACAACATATCCATGCTGACCAAGTTGCCTAATTGGGATAATTCCACTTGACTGTACTTGGCCCATACAGTGCATTCGGGAAGTATTCAGACCCCTTCACTTTTTCCACATTTTGTTACGTTACAGCCTTATTCTAAAATTGATTACATTCATTTTTTTTTATCATCAATCTACACACAATACCCCATAATAAAAAAGCAAAAAGAGGTGTTTAGAATTTTTGCAAAGTAATTAAAAAGAAAGAACTGAAATATCACATTTATATAATTATTCAGACCCTTTACTCAGTAATTTGTTGAGGCACCTTTGGCAGCAATAGCAGCATCAAGTCTTCTTGGATATGAAGGCACACCTGTATTTGGGTAATTTCTCTCATTCTTCTCTGCAGATCCTCTCAAGCTCTGTCAGGTTGGATGGGGGAGCGTTGATGCACAGCTATTTTCAGGTCCCTACAGACATGTTCCATCGGGTTCCTGTCAGGCTCTGGCTGGGCCACTCAAGGACATTCACAGACCTGTCACAAAGCCACATCGGACCACGGAATCTTGTTTCTCATGCCTTTTGGCAAACTCCAAGCGGGCTGTCATGTGCCTTTTACTGAGGAGTGGCTTCTGTCTGGCCACTCTACCATAAAGGCCTAATTGGTGGAATTCTGCAGATATTGTTGTCCTTCTGGAAGGTTCTCCCATCTCCACAGAGGAACTCTGGAGCTCTATCAGCGTGAACATCAGTTTCTTGGTCACCTCCCTGACCAAGGCCCTTCTCCCCCGATGCTCAGTTTGGCCGGGCGGCCAGCTCTATGAAGAGTCCTGGTGGTTCCAAAGTTCTTCCATTTAAGAATGATGGATGCCACCGTGTTCTTCGGGACCTACAATGCTGCAGAAATTGTTTTATACCCATCCCCAGATCTGTGTCTCGACACAATCCTGTCTCAGAGGTCTACGGACAATTCCTTCGTCTTCATGGCTTGGTTTTTGCTCTGACATGCACTGTCAACTGCAGGACCTTATATAGACAGGTGTGTGCCTTTCCAAATCATGTCCAATCATTTTAATTTACCACTGGTAGACTACAATCAAGTTATAGAAACATCTCGAGGGTAATCAATGGAAACAGGAAGAACTTAAGCTCAAATTTGAGTGTCAGAGCAAAGGGTCTGAATACTTATGTAAATGTGATATTTCAGTTATTTCTTATTTGCAAATATTTCTAACCTGTTTTTGCTTCTTCATTCAAGGGTATTGTGTGTAGATTGATGAAAAAAAAAGAATTTAATCCACTTTAAAATAAGGCTGTAACGTAACAAAATGTGGAAAAAGTGAAGGGGTCTGAATACTTTCTGAATGCATTGTATATACCTCTAAACCTATCCTATCCATGTCCCTGTTCAAAAGTAGTCGTTGTACCTGTGTCAACTACCTCCTCTGGCAGCTCTTTCCGTATAACCACCATCCTCTTTGTGGGAAAGTTGCTCCTATTATTTCCTTCCTCTGTGCCCTCTAGTACTTGATTCACATACCTTGGTGATAAGACTGTGACCGTCCACTAGATCTATTCCCCTCATGATTTTATACATCTCTAGAAGGTCAAACCTCAGCCTCTAAGCCTTCAGGGGAAAAATCCCACACGATCCAGCCTCACGTTATGCCTGCGCCCAGTTTAATGATTGCAGGTGGATGAGGGGGAACTGAGAAAGATGATCCCAACTGTGATGGGCAAAGAGCAGTGACAGAAGCAAACGTTCCCCAAAGCAGAACTATCTAAATCTAGAAAGCACAGGTTTAAGATAAGGTGTAGGAGGTTTAGAAGCAATCAGAGGAAGAATATTTCCCCCCAGAGGATGGTTGCAGAACACACTGTCTGTGGGGGGTGGCGGGGACTATTTCCTGTTTCAGAATCATTGAGATAAACACTTGAATCAAGGCAGAGTAAAATATGCATGAGGAGTCATCAGTGTTGTATATACTGGCAACGAAACAATGACATTCCTGCTTGCTGCAGCTTTACAGGCTTGTGAATGCAAAATCACAAATAATATATAATAATCAATAATAATATTAGCTGTAGTACTTAGTGTTAAAGTGAAGTACACGCAATGCGACTCCAGAACCAAGAAACCAGATTTCACAGAACCTCACCTCCTAAATGTCCTCTCTGATATCATCCTATGTCCTCTCTGATATCATCCACTGAATGTGCTGCCGTAGAAACATGCTAATTGAGGGAGTTGTGAACACACTCCTCAGCCCAGTATGTTGCTGTGGCCCAGTCTGTTGTTGGACGGTGCAGGTCTCCATTCTCACCGCCTGACCACTTTTCCAGATATCTGGAACTTCCTTGCAAACTTATTCATTGCATCCTTCCCATTAGTTAGCAACCCGTTGTTGGTCCCAGTGGTATGATCACATTGTCATTGAACAAAGAGATTCCAACCTTAATCATTACAGGACTTCCCCTCAGCGTTGTGGCATCTTTGTTTGCATGGATGGGTTGTGCGGAAGGGCCTGTTTCCCAGCTGTATGACTCTGATTCTAATCCTGGTGTGCACGCAAGATGATGGTGAACTCAGTTACTTCTGGCTCCTGAGACCTGACTTGTGATAAGTATGCTTACTGTGAGTTGTGTAACACGGCAGTGCTCACAAGTGTGTAACACGGGCCGTGCCCGCATGAGTGTGTAACACGGGCTGTGCCCACATCAGCTGCTGGCTTGAGTCATAGAATGTTTATCTGCAGTGAGGAATTCACATTCAGATTAGTTTATTGTCCTTTAAATAGAGTTCAAAGTACTAGACAATAGACAGTAAGTGCAGGAGTAGGCCATTCGGCCCTTTGAGCCAGCACCGCCATTCAACGTGATCATGGCTGATCATCCACAATCAGTTCCTGCCTTCTCGCCATGTCCCTTAACTATGCTATCCCTAAGAGCTCTATCTAACTCTCTTGAAAGTATCTAGAGAATCAGCCTCCACCGCCCTCTGAGGCAGAGAATTCCCCACACTCACACTCTGTTTGAATTTATTTTTCCTCATCTCCGTTCTAAATGGCTTGCCACTTATTCTTAAACTATGGCCCCTGGTTCTGGACTCCCCCAACATTGGGAACATGTTTTCTGCCTCTAGCGTGTCCAAACCCTAATGGGCCTGACCCACTTACGTGACTTTTTCGGTGACTGCCGGCACCTGTCATCTGTCATTGCAGGTTGCCGAAAATTTTCAACATGTTGAAAATCCAGCGGCGACCAGAGAAAGGTACGACTCTTTGAGCGACTACTCACGACCATACAGGCTTCAACCTGCGACATGTCGCCAGGGTGTCACCTGTATGGTTGTGAGTAGTCTCCTCAGTAGCCTAAAGAGTCGTAGTGGGATAACATTAGCTACTCTCCAATCCACAGGAACTGATCCTGAATCTATAGAACATTGGAAAATGATCACCAATGCGTCCACAATTTCTAGAGCCACTTCCTGAAGTACCCTGGGATGCAGACCATCTGGCCCTGGGGATTTATCAGCCTTCAGTCCCATCAGTCTATCCAACACCATTTCCTGCCTAATGTGAATCTCCTTCAGTTCCTCCGTCACCCTAGATACACTGGCCACTAGTACATCAGGAAGATTGTTTGCGTCCTCCTTAGTGAAAACGGATCCAAAGTACCTGTTCAACTCTGCCATTTCCTTCTTCCCCATAATAAATTCACCCTTTTCAGTCTTCAAGGGTCCAACTTTGGTCTTAACTAGTTTTATCCTCTTCACATACCTAAAGAAGCTTTTAATATCCTCCTTTATATTCTTGGCTAGCTTACCTACGTACCACAACTTTTCTCCCCGTACTGCCTTTTTAATTATCTTCTGTTGCTCTTTAAAAGTTACCCAATCCTCTGGCTTCCCACTCATCTTTGCTATGTTATACTTCTTCTAATAGATGGCAGCTCCTCCGGGAATGGGGTGTGAAAGAGGTGATTGGTTCACCACACTGCCCAACATGTCCCAGCCACACTAGTTCCACCTGCCTGCACTTGGTCTATATCCCTTCAAACCTGTCCTATCTATGTACCTGTCAAATGTTCTTTAAACATTGTGAAAGTCCCTGCCTCAACTACCTCCTCTGGCAGCTCATTCCATAATCTACCACTCTTTGCATAAAAAAGGTACCCCTCGGATTCCTATTAAATCTTTTCCCCTTCACCTTAAACCTATGTCCTCTGGTCCTCGATTCCCCTACTCTGAGCAAGAGACTCTGCGTCTATCCGATCTAATCCTCTCATGGGGAAGCAGCTGTTCTTACTTCTGTACGTTCAGCTTTCAACCTCCTGTATCTGCTCTCAGAAGGTTGAAGAGAAAAGGAAGTGGCCAGGGTGACGGGCATCTGCAGCTTTCTCTGGAGTGGAAATGTCAAAGACTGGAGGCATAGCTTTAATGTGAAAGGGGGAAATGTTTAAAGGAGAAGTGCGAGGCAAGTATATTAATCTGGAGGAGTGGGTGCCTGGAACGTGCTACCAGGGGTGGTGGTGGAGGCAGATACCATAATGATGTTTAAGAAGCTTTTGGATAGGCACATGGAAATGCTGGAAATGGAGGGATCTTGTGCAGCCAGAAGCAACTAGTTCAACATGGCATCATGTTATGAAGAGACATTGTGGGTCGAAGGGCCTGTTCCTATGCTGTGCTGCTGGATGTGCTCCTGGCTCGAGGGTCATGTGTCACTGGTCTCTGTGTGGATGTGTCTGGGACTTTGATCCTGGTTAATGCTGATGATGATGGGTCTGTGGAATGTGCGGAGTGAGTGAGTTGGCAGCATTCCTGGCAGGGCTGCCTGTCCGCCTGATTCACTGGGTGTAACTTGCCCAGCTCGGCAGCTTCCGGTGCTCCGACTGTGAGTCAGGGAGCTACTGTTGGACCACTGCCTATATCCTGCAGGGTGTGGTCATGCTCTCCCCACAGCCCTGATCCGCCTCTCGCTCAGGGCGAGGCACACATTCCAGACACTCCACCATCTCATCTCTCTTCTCTCTTTCTCCCTTTCTCCTTCTTTCTCTCTTTCTCCCCCCCCCCCCTCCCCCTCCCCCCCCCTCCCCTCCCCCCTCCCCCCCCCCCCTCCCCCTCCCGACCCCCCCCCCCCTCCTCCCCCCCCCCCCCCCCCCCCCCCCCCCCTGGGCACTGGCTCTGTGTGAGGGAGAGGGAAACTCCACACTAACCCATACCATCAACACTCCCCACCACATCACTAACCCCAGTGGGCAATTGCCCATCGCAGGGTAAAACACCGGCCAGCAACTTGCCTCCACCCACCCTGGCAAAGGTGGTAGAACTGTGAAGACCCCACAATCAGGAGAATACCACATGGGCTAGGGCATCGTTCACCCCCTGCCCTTTGCTCCCACAAGGGGCCAGCTGTGCAGTACCGAGGTCTCCCTTGCGTTACTACCCACCTAGCAATCATTGTAGGGAGAGCATCGGGTCGAGTTCAGTGTCTAGGGTGGAGGCACTTGGATTAGTACAGGGCAGTGGGATTAGTGTGGGTGTGGGATTTGCACAGGGCAGTGGGATTAGTGTGGGATTTGCACAGGGCAGTGGGATTGACACAGGGCAGTGGGATTAGTGTGGGATTTGCACAGGGCAGTGGGATTGACACAGGACAGTGGGATTAGTGCAGGGCAGTGGGATTGACACAGGGCAGTGGGATTGACACAGGGCAGTGGGATTGACACAGGGCAGTGGGATTGACACAGGGCAGTGGGATTAGTACAGGGCAATGGGATTGGCACAGGGGAGTGGGATTGACACAGGGCAATGGGATTGACACAGGGCAGTGGGATTGACACAGGGCAGTGGGATTGACACAGGGCAGTGGGATTAGTGCAGGGCAGTGGGATTGACACAGGGCAGTGGGATTGACACAGGGCAGTGGGATTGACACAGGGCAGTGGGATTGACACAGGGCAGTGGGATTGGCTAATGGTAGTGGGATTGACAAAGGGCAGTGGGACAGGGCAGTGGGATTGACACAGGGCAGAGGGATTGACACAGGGCAGTGGGATTAGTGCAGGGCCGTGGGATTAGTACAGGGCAGTGGGATTGACACAGTGGGGCAGTGGGATTGGGATTAGTGCAGGACAGTGGGATTGACACAGGGCAGTGGGATGGACACAGGGCAGTGGGATTGACACAGGGCAGTGGGATTGACACGGCAGTGGGATTGGGCAGTGGGATTAGTGCAGGGCAGTGGGGGATTAGTACAGTGGGGCAGGGCAGTGGGATTGACAGGCAGTGGGATTGGGCAGTGGGATTGACACAGGGCAGTGGGATTGACACAGGGCAGTGGGATTGACACAGGGCAGTGGGATTGACACAGGGCAGTGGGATTGACACAGGGCAGTGGGATTTGGGACACAGGGCAGTGGGATTGACACAGGGCAGTGGGATTAGTGCAGGGCAGTGGGATTGACACAGGGCAGTGGGATTGACACAGGGCAGTGGGATTGACACACAGGGCAGTGGGATTAGTGCAGGGCAGTGGGATTAGTACAGGGCAGTGGGATTGACACAGGGCAGTGGGATTAGTGCAGGACAGTGGGATTGACACAGGGCAGTGGGATTGACACAGGGCAGTGGGATTGACACAGGGCAGTGGGATTGACACAGGGCAGTGGGATTGACACAGGGCAGTGGGATTGACACAGGGCAGTGGGATTGACACAGGGCAGTGGGATTGACACAGGGCAGTGGGATTGACACAGGGCAGTGGGATTGACACACAGTGGGATTGACACAGGGCAGTGGGATTGACACAGGGCAGTGGGATTGACACAGGGCAGTGGGATTGACACAGGGCAGTGGGATTAGTGCAGGGCAGTGGGATTAGTGTGGGATTGGTATAGGGCTGTGGGGGGAGAGTGGGGCAGTGGGATTGATACCGGGTTGTGGGCTGGGGCTGACGGAGAGATGGGGTGGTTTAGGGGTTTGATATATGATAGTGTGTTTGGGTGGGTTATGCTGGGAGCAGTGAGATGTTCTGCGTGAGTACTGTGCTTTCCCTGCTCTCTGGGGCAGGTCTGGCCCTGCCTGGGCTGGCTCTGCTGCAGCTGAACCTTCGCTCTGTGTTGTGTATGTGGGGCTGTCGGAACAAGCTGAGAAATGTGGAGCATGGAGCCAAACCTTCCTCACCTGTCCCAGGGTGTGGGGCTGAGCCGGTGACATCTGAAGGCAGGCACACAATCCACCCAGGTCTCTCGCACACCATCCAAGAGTAGCTCGCTGAGGCATGGGGAGAGGGAGGGATGGATGGAAAGGCAGGTGAAGGGGAGAAAGAGGGACAGGGAGGGAGAGAGTGGAAGGGAAAACTGAATGCAATAGAGGAAAGTAACAAGGAAATGCAAAGGGAACACGGTGCTCCTCGTCCCTGTAGGATTGCAGCTGCTTCAATCTGTTTCCCACTCTCCCTGCAAACTCCTCAACTCCATTGTATTAAACTCTCTCAGCCTCAGCCTTGAGTACAACATTGGTCACCTCCTGAGCTCGCTGGGGGAGAGGGACATTCCTCCCCAATGTCATTTTAATTTGGCGACCCCTTTATTCTCTTGTCTTCATCGGCCGGGGCATTGAGTATAAAAGTCAAGAAGGCAAGTTGCAGCTTTATAACACTTTGGTTCGGCTGCATTGGCAGTACTGGGTGCAGTTCCGGTCACAAGAAGAATGTGGAAACTTTAGAGAGGGTGCAGAAGGGGTTTACTGGAATTCTGCCTGGATTATGGGCTATTAGCTAAACATTTGGACCAACTTGGTTTTCTCTGGTACATTAGATGCTGAAGGGAGACCTGATGGAATATATAACATTATGACAGGCATAGATAGAGTAGACAGTCAGAACCTTTTTCCCAGAGTGAAGGACAGAGCTTGAAGGTGAGAGGGTCAAAGTTTACTGGTGATGCACAGGCCTATTTTACAGAGAGTGGCGGGAGCTAGAACACACAGCCTGCCAGTGGTGGAGGCAGATATGTCTTGCTGGGCACAGATTATTGGCTGAAGAGCCTGTTCCTGTGCTGAACTGTTCTATGTTTTGGTGATCGTATCTGTCAATGGGATCATCATCATTGCTGCAGCGATGCGGGTCCCACCTGCTCATTGTCGCTTTGTGTTAACCCTTCACCCCCACTTATTAACCCCATGACCTGTGACTCACAGCCTCCAGTACACACGGAGAGCACACACTGCACATGGTCTCAACAGCGGCCACACCCTCCGATTGTAGTCCCACGCACACCTCGCTAATTCCAGTGATCCAGTGGCTCCCGATACCTGCTGCCTCCTCTCCCCCACCTCCTTTATCAATCAGATTCAGATTCAGATTCAGATTCAGATTCAATTTTAATTGTCATTGTCAGTGTACAGTACAGAGACAACGAAATGCAATGATCAATGGGATCAGTGTAGCAAGGTACCAGGGTCGGCACGGGCGAGATGGGCCGAAAGGCCCCTTTCCCCCGCCTGATTTATGAAGACTTTTGTTTCCTTTATAGGGCAACATGTGGTCCCTCCCCAGTTAATGAATGACGCCTCTCCGTTCCCCCTTACAGAGCAGAAACCGCACTGTATCATCCTCTGCCCACCTCATCCCCACCCCCACATCACGCTGTCCGCACCCCGACCCCCACATCCCCCCCCCCACCCCCCACATCACCCTGTCCACGCCCCCACATTACCCTGTCCACACACCCCCACCCCACATCCCCACCCCCACATCACAGTGTCCCCACCCCCACATTTCCCTGTCCACACATCCCCATCCCACCCCCACATCACCCTGTCCCACACCCCCACATTACCCTGTCCACACATCCCCATCCCCACCCCCACATCACCCTGTCCCCATCCCCACCCCCACATCACCCTGTCCCCACCCCCACGTTCCACATCCCCACCACCCCACATCCCCACCCCCACCCCCACATCACCCTGCCCCCACCCTCACGTTCCACATCCCCACCCCCACATCACCCTGTCCCCACCCCCACGTTCCACATCCCCACCCCCCATCACCCTGTGTCTCCACCCTCACCCAATGTTTCACATCACCCTGTCCCTCCCCACCCTTTGGCTATGCTTGCTGCCTGCTAGGCACATCTATCTGTTGTACAGGGGTGGGGGAGGGCACAGTCTATCGGGCAACTGTGGACCTTTGAGTGGATGAGGCAGTGCAGGGTGAGCCAACAGATAGGCAGGATGTGACTCATTTTCACTCCCAATTACCCCAGCTCTGTTGAAATTGCTCATCGGACCCAGGGCCCGGGTCCATTCCCGAGAGCCGGCCCCAGGCAACATGAACTGCCTTTCCGAGATGCCCAGCGTGCCGTTCCGTGACGCTGAGAGGCGCGTACTGTACAGACTGCTCCTGCACACTATACACTTCCTCACCCTCGTCTTCCATCCTGACACGCCCTGGCGGTCCGTGTTACCACCTGACGGCGGGAGAGATCCCCAGTGGAGGTCTCTCTATAGGGGAGTCCTCCCCCTTTACATTGGGGACCCGGGGTGAGGAGTGTTGCACATGGCCGTGACCTGTAACAGGTACTTGAGCCAGTTCACGGACTCGCCAGCAGCCGGTCACTTCTGCGGCGAGGAAGAGACCGTGTCCCACGTCTACATGGAGTGTGAGAGGTTGCAGCCCCTGTACGACTATCTGAAGGGGCTGCTCCTCAAGTATTGGCCACATGTTGGCCCCACGCTCCTGATATTTGGGCACCCGGTACAGAGGGGGGAGGGTCGGGAGGGAAGAGGGGGATCTCCCTGTCCGTCTGCTCCTGGTCCTGGCCAAGTTGGCCATTCGCTGGTCCAGGCAACGGGTGGTCGACGGCCGCACCGGGATTGGCTGCCTGCCCCTTTTCCGGGCCTACATCCGTGCCCGCGTGTCCCTGGAGAGGAAACACACGGTGTCCACGGGGACTCTGGAGGCCTTCCGTGAACACAGCTCGCCGCGGGAGGTCGAGTGTATTGTTGATAATGTTAGCGGTATATTAATCTGATCAACATTTGTTTGTAAACTGTCAACATAGGCAGCCTTTGATCGGGTTAATACTCTATGTTTATTTTTAGTTTCCGAATAAAAGTATTGGTATAATTTAAAAAAAAGGCTAGCAGCCGCTGTGGGAGTGGGAGTGGGCAGGTACACTTGCCCTGACTCTCTGCCCCCTCACAACCCCATTCTGCCCGCCCTCTCCTGTTGTGTGCCTGTAGCCACACCTCGAACCACACCTTGTGGCGTAGGGAGGGGCAGTGATTGAAAGTTGTGCAGACTGGCTCTAACAAGTAGAGCTGTGTAAGCACAGAAGCGTCATTCAGTCAGAGAGACACAGTTGAATCGGTTCAGACTCTGCTCCCACCCGATGTTTACAGCACAGTCCCCCCGGGGTCGCCTGACCTCCGACGACAGGTTGTACCAGGACAAGTTGAAGTCCACTGAGGCACGGAAAGGTATTTACCCAGGGCTGGGCTGGGCTTTCTTTCCGGAGCAAAGCAGGCGGGGGGGAATGGTTGTGTTGCGATGTTCGGCTGATGTTAACTCTTTCAGGTCAGGATTTGCTGTGTTTTGTCTTGGAGGATCCACTGGTCTGTGGGAGAGGCTCAGCCTAGAGTGAATGCTCTCCACACCCCGCCCCTGCTCACTCCTTCTCCGCCGCTGCCCACCGCACCTCCTGCCTGCTTCCCGTAATGTCAGCAACTCTCTGTACTCCCATGGGGGCAGGTTACTACCCCTCTCCCAACCCAGGGGCTCTCCTGCAGGTCCAGAAACCTTCCACCCTGCGGATCTCGGTATGCCCCACAGGGTGCACCGCTGTGGCTCTGCACTCTCACATGACAATCTCACCCTCCGCCACCCCCCCCGCTCACCTCCCCCCCCCCGCCCCCCCCCCCCCCCACAACGCTCACCCCCCACCCTCCCCACCCCGCTCACCCTTCCCCACCCCGCTCACTCTCCCCTACCCTTGCGCCCGCTCACCACCCCACTCATCCTCTTTCCTCACTGTATACCTGGTTACCATGGTTGAACCTCTGCCCCACCCTCTCAGACTCTGCAAACTTTGTTAACCTTCCCCAGCCCTGGCTGCCACCCGTGACAGAGACAAATGCACTTCCCTCTATCCTCCTTCCCATCTCCCTCGCACTTCTCTCCTACCTTCACTTTCTCCCTACCTGCCCAAGGTCTCCACCCTGTTGTGGGGTCTCCACACCCTGCTGTGGGGTCTGCACCCTGCCGTGTGGGGTCTGTTGTGGGGTCTGCACCCTGCTGTGTGGGGTCTGCACCCTGCTGTGTGGGGTCTGCACCCTGCTGTGTGGGGTCTGCACCCTGCTGTGTGGGGGCTGCACCCTGCTGTGTGGGGTCTGCACCCTGCTGTGTGGGGTCTGCACCCTGCTGTGTGGGGTCTGCACCCTGTCTGCACCCTGCTGTGTGGGGTCTGCACCCTGCTGTGTGGGGTCTGCACCCTGCTGTGTGGGGTCTGCACCCTGCTGTGTGGGGTCTGCACCCTGCTGTGTGGGGTCTGCACCCTGCTGTGTGGGGTCTGCACCCTGCTGTGTGGGGTCTGCACCCTGCTGTGTGGGGTCTGCACCCTGCTGTGTGGGGTCTGCACCCTGCTGTGTGGGGTCTGCACCCTGCTGTGTGGGGTCTGCACCCTGCTGTGTGGGGTCTGCACCCTGCCTGCTGTGTGGGGTCTGCACCCTGCTGTGTGGGGTCTGCACCCTGGGATGTGTTCCCCTGTTGTTGGGGTCCTCTTGTCTGCGAGCTGTTCCCTGTGGTCTAGTCATGTATCGCCTCGGGTGCCATGCACCCCCCCCCCCCCCCCCCCCATGTCTTCTGCCCCAGCTGAATGTCATTGATCTTTTGTGTTGCAGATGAGCGGGACCGGGTCCAGAAGAAAACATTCACCAAATGGGTCAACAAACACCTGATGAAGGTGAGTCATGGATGGGGGTGGAATAGAGGGGAGAGAGACAGACACCAGGGTGAGGGAGTAGTGAGGGTGGGGAGCAACTCGCTGGATGAGGCGTAGATGACAGAGGAATGATGTGGTCTGTGGGCTGCATGAGGGGTAGCGGTGGTGGGGGAGAAGTAATGTAGTAGTGGGCATGGGGGGTGGGCAGGAGGGATGGGGGGCTGGGAGGAGAGACGGCGTGGTGGGGAGGAAGGATGAGGTCGGGAGGAGGGATGGGGGGGGGGGGGGGGGGGGGGGGATGGGCCTGGCCTGAGGTATGGGTCACGTACACTATACACTGTTTTTGTTCAGTCCCAGAACCCTCTAACTGAGGAACACGGCTGATGGCGTGATCTTTACAGGAGGGACCTTTAATCAAACTGGTTGTGTTCAGGGATGGGACCTTGGAACGTGACTAATGGCCATGCCAGACTGAAGAAGGGAGGGAGTGGAGTTATGGGGGCGGTGCAGTCAATGTCGTCTACATGACTATAGTGAAACCGTTGCAAGGTCCCACATGGGAGCCATCCAGGGAGATGGATAGAATTCATAACCAAAAAGGTTGACTAGGACAGAGCTGTAGATGTATATATAGATTTCAGTAAGGTATTTGACAAGGCTCTGCATGGTAGGGTGGTCTGGTTAAATTGTATGACATCAGAGAGAGCTGGATGGATCGAAACTTTACTTCATGGAAGGAAACAGAGAATGATGGTGGAAGGTTTCTAGTTTTTCACACTAGAAGCCTGTGACTAGTGATGTGCCTCGGGTTTGGTGCCTGGCCCGTTACTGTTTGTCATCTCTACCAATGATTTGGATGGGAACGTACATGCTATGGTTAGCAAGTTTGCAGATGGCACTAAACGGGTGGTATTGTAGATAGTGAAGACCGTTGTCCAAAATTGCAGCAGTATCCTGCTCGGGTGGGCTGATGGAGTTTAATTCCAGATTGATGGAATTTAATGCAGAGAAATGTGAGGTGGTGCATTTTTGGAAGGCAGGACCTACACAGTGAATGGTAGGGCTCTGGAGAGTATTGTAGAGCAGAGGGATCGAGGAGTGCAGGTACATCGTTCCTTGAAAGTGGCATTACAGGTAGATATGGTGGTCAACATTGGCCTTCATCTGACTATTGAGTATAGAAGTTGGGAGGACATGTTATGGTTGTATAAGATATTGGTGAGGGTACCATGTTATAGGAAAGATGTTGTCCAGCTGGAAATGGCACAGGGAAGATTTACGAGGATGTTGCCAGGACTCGAGGGCCTGAGCTATAGGAAGAAGTTGAGCAGGTTAAGACTTTATTCCTTCTTCTTATTGAGTCCACACGCAAGATTAGTTGTTCAGCCAGAGCATACAATGGTATCTGTCTTGTCGCTTCTTGTGTGCGGTGATGGAAAGATTGGTGGAAACAGGGCGGCGACGTGAACACTTTCCTTGACCCGACTTTATTCCTTGAAGCGCAGGAGGGGAGTCTAGGAGGACGAGGGGTGACATTGTAGAGGAGTATATTCCCTTTCCCAAGGAATCAAGATCTAAAGGGCATGGAAGACACAAAGCTGGAGTATCTCAGTGGGACAGGCAGCATGTCTGGAGAAAAGGAATAGGTGACATTTTGGGTTGGGACCCTTCTGCGCACACAAAAGGACTTGGATTTGTTAGAGGGAAAGTTTTAATAGGAAAATCTGTCAACTACATGCTCTAATTTTAGATTTCTGTACCATGGGGGAAAAAAACTGGCTATTCACTTTGTCTATGACCATCATGATTTGATAAACCTTAATTGATATTGATTTCAAAGGTTCAAAGGTCAGCTTAATGTCACATGTACCACTAGGTGCAGTATTCGATTTATCATGCAGCATACTTAAAAAAAGCAACAAGACACACAACTACATAAACGTTAACATAAACATCCACCATGTTTAACATAAACATCCACCACAGCGGATTCCTCACTGTGGTGGAAGGCAATAAAGTCCACTTTAACCATATAACCATATAACAATTACAGCACGGAAACAGGCCATCTCGACCCTTCTAGTCCATGCCGAACACATAATCTCCCCTAGTCCCATATACTTGCGCTCAGACCATAACCCTCCATTCCCTTCCCATCCATATAACTATCCAATTTATTTTTAAATGATAAAAACGAACCTGCCTCCACCACCTTCACTGGAAGCTCATTCCACACAGCTACCACTCTCTGAGTAAAGAAGTTCCCCCTCATGTTACCCCTAAACTTCAGTCCCTTAATTCTCATGTCATGTCCCCTTGTTTGAATCTTCCCTACTCTCAGTGGGAAAAGCTTTTCCACGTCAACTCTGTCTATCCCTCTCATCATTTTAAAAAACCTCTATCAAGTCCCCCCCTTAACCTTCTGCGCTCCAAAGAATAAAGCCCTAACTTGTTCAACCTTTCTCTGTAACTTAGTTGCTGAAACCCAGGCAACATTCTAGTAAATCTCCTCTGTACTCTGTACCTCTGTACTATATTCTCCCGGGGTTGGGGGTTTGAACCACAAGTAGTCGGCGCGATCGCAACTCCCACAGCCTAACGATCAAAACCCCGCGTCGGGGCGATCGAAACTCCCGTGATCGGGGCGGTCGAAGCTCCTGTGGTTTGGAGCTCCCGAAGTCGGTCTCCAGCAAGAGGCCGCCAACTCCTCGATGTTAGGCCACAGTGCGGACGAAGATACGATTCGGGAAAAAATCGGATCTCCGTCGAGGTAAGAGATTAAAAAAAAAAGTTACTCCCAACCCCCCCCACATAAAACAAGCTAAAGAACGCTAAAACATACATTTAACACGTACTATAAAACAACAAAGAAGGAAGGGACGAGACAGGGTGCCACCCTGTTTTTTAAAAATCATTGTCACGTGTATTGAGGAACAGTGTAAAACTTATTTTTCTGCTATCCAGTCAGATCATGCCATACACGAGTATGTTGGATAATGCCAAAAAGTAATGTAAATAGAATACAGAATATAGTGCTCCAGCTGCAAGGGCTGCACACGCTAGATTGAGAGATCAACTTCTGGTCAGTAGTCTGAGAACGACAGGGAAGAAACTGTTCCTGAATCTAGTGGTGCACACTTTCAAGCTCTTCTGGCCGACGGGAGAGGCGAGAAGAGGGAATGACCGGGGTGTGAGTAGTCCTTGATTATGTTGACTGCTTTCCGCAGCTTGAAGTGTAGATAGAGTTGATGGGGGAAGGCTGAATTGTGTGATGGATAATGCTGCATTCACAACACTCTGCAAGTCATCAAAGCTGTTGCCAAATCAAGATTACCCCTCAGCCCCCTTCGCTCGAGGGCAAAAGGTCCCAGCCTACCCAGCACCTACCTCTCCTTTTAACAAATCGTCCAGGCCCAGCAACATCCATGTAGATATTTATGAACCCTTTCCAGTTTAATGATATCCTGCGTCAATGAGAGTGGGGCAGTGGATGCTGTCTACATGGATTAGATAAATTCCCCCACGGTTGGCTGATCTACATTAAGATGCAGGGGATGAACAGTGATTCAGAATTGTCTTTACTGATAAAACGCAGAGACCAATCAGGGCTCTCGCTTAACTTTGTTTCTCTGTTGTCAGCCGGGCAACCTTGGCAGCTTATTAAGTTGCCAAATGACAGTTTAGGTGGTCATTTAAAACGGTTTGCATGATGTGTGCGATAATGTGCTCGGACGAAGTGCGCAGTTACCAGTCGGAATTATGCTCAATGAAGCATTCACGGATTATTTCTGATTATTAAGTCACAAACTAAACATATTCACCAATCAAGACATGATATATATACCCCAATGACATGCAGCAAAATTATAATACAGTATATCAACTCTTTTTACACATTGCAATGAATGCAATTTCTATTAGTTCTTTCCACTTCCAAACAAAAATGTGGTTGGATTATTCAGCGTATGATCAACCTGTGTCAATAAATCCTGGACCTTGATAACATATATGCTTAACCATGCACACTACAGATTGATGCAAGCATGTTTTCTGTGAAGGACCGAAAATTACCATAACATGGCCATAGCATGGGTCGTTATTGCTATTGGTACAGAAACACTCTCGCTTCCCACATAATTTATCCACAACAAAATATAAAGGTTGCAAGGACATTTCTAAAGGCATTTTATGATAATAGTTGTTAAAACCAACTATACCCATCTGACAGGTTAAACATTACACTAACTGACAAGAGATGGCCAAAGGACATAACTGCAGCAAATGTTCTTTTGGTAATATGTTTAAAGGTGTCAAAACGCCACATTACCGGACATTCAGATTAGATGTAAGTGTTGTGAACAGCAATGAAGATACTCAGTTTGTACGCACCAGATTAAAAAAAAAATTATTGATAAATGCTTTTTCCATCATTCACACTTCAGAATTAACGTTAAAATTTCAACTGAAATATCTCCTGACCAAATATGTGATGTATATGACCAACTGTAGAAGTAAATCATGGATAAATCCAACGTATAGTTGTGAACGTTGCTCATTAAATAACTACAGTACTGATACTCCATATTAAGAACATTGATTTGCCGTTAAAATGAATTCTGTAATAACGTGTCAATGGCAGCAGTGACAATCAAACACTGCGGTTTTAATGTTTCACGTGTTCACAATATAATTAATCCATCTTTATGGATTAAAACAAATAATAACATTGGGAATTAAAACACATTTGACTGCATTCCGTTATCAAACATAGTCAATGTTCGCTCTGAAGCTATTTCCAGCACAATCAGGGAGGGGTGTGTGAATCGGTGCGGGTTGGATATATGGTGGTGGGGGGGGGAGGGGAGAGGTTGAGAAGGCAATTGGTGCGGAATGGATGGATTGAGGCAGGTGAATTAGTACGTGTTGGTTGGAGTATGTAAAATTGTGAGGGGAGAGCATGGGGGATGCCAGTGGTTTTGAATGGGGGGATCAGAATGGGACGGATGGGGGGGGAACAGTACAGGATGAATGGGGGTAGACAAATGCTGGTGAAACTTAGCGGGTGAGGCAACATTTATGGAGCAAAGGAAATGGGCAACGTTTCGGGTCGAGATCTTCAGACTCTTCCCCCCCATTCTTCTTGAATTGGGGGGGGTGGTCAATACAGTGTGGATCGGAGGGTCTGCAGGAGGAATGGGGGGGGATCACTACAGGATGAATGGGGGATCACTACAGGATGAATGGGGGATCACTACAGGATGACTGAGGGGATCAGTACAGGATGAATACAGGATGAATGGGGGGGGGGGTCAGTACAGGATGAATGGGGGATCAGGACAGGATGAATGGGCAGTACACTACAGGGTGAATGGGAGATCACTACAGGATGGATGGGGAGATTACTACAGGATGAATGGGGGGGATCGGTGCAGGATAAATGGAGGGTGGGTCAGTACAGGATGAATGGGAGGGGGATCAGTTCAGGATGGATGGGGGATCAGTACAGGATGAATGGGAGGGGAGCAGTGCAGGATGGAATCAATCCTCGCCACCGCCTCCCCTCCTCCGTCAGCCAACATCAAGGCGTGGGGCTGAGCGGTGCAGCTCAAAGATCCTATAGCTATAGGATCTTTGATACAGCTGCTTCAGACGGCGGAAGGAGGCCTCCCCTCCCTCCATCCTCCCGGCCTCGGCATGCGAGAGGGTTTGTTTTGAAAGCAGTTATCGCCGTTAGCGGATTTGCAAGCAGCGGCCACTATCAGCGCGGGCGAGGTACGGGAGGAGGAGGAGGTGGTGCCGCTGTCCTGGCCGCTGCTGCGAGCCTTCGTCACCCTGCACCTAGTATCTTTGCCACGCCAATATAGCCGCCGCCGATGCTGCCTGACCCGTGGAGTTACTCCAGTTTTTTGTGTCTATCTTTGGTATAAACCAATGTCTGCAGTGCCAAACCGGGCAAAATGACTCGGCGTTTAGGTTGCCCGGCGGCACTTTCAGTGGTCATTAATTTCGAGCCCTGCCAATGGAGTTCCGCAGGGATCTGTAATGAGGACCTCTGCTGTTTGTGATATATATAAATGACTTGGGTGTTAAAGTAGATGGGTCAGTTAGTAAATTTGCAGATGACACCAAGATTGCTGGAATCTTGTGATTAATAATGTCAAAGTATACAGCGGGATATAGATCAGCAGATGGAGTTGAATCTGAGCAAGTGTGAGGTGTTGCACTTCGAGAGGTTGAATATGAGGAAAATACAACAGCATTCATGTACAGTTGCATCTTGTGGTCTAAATCACTAACTCCCTGAATGTGGCAAAGCGGTAAAGAAGAAGGCTGTACGGAGTTTGCAGATTCCCTCTGTGACCACATGGGTTTTCTCTGGGTGCTCCGGTTTCCTCCCAAAGACGTGCAGGTTTGTTGGTTAATTGGCTTCTCTAGAATAATGTGTCCTTTGTGTGTAGGACAGAACTAGCGTGAACGGGTGATTGGTGGTTAGCGTGGACTCAGTGGGCCGAAGGGCCTGTTTTCACACTGTATAAAACTAAAAGGCATATGATATGCTTGCTTTCATGGGTCTGGGCATTGAGTGTAAGAGTCAGGAAGACATAATGCAGCTTTATAGGTTTAGGTTAGGCTGCATTTGGAGTATTGCATGCAGTTCCAGTGGCCTCATTACAGGAAGGATGAAGAGGTTTTAGAAAGTGCAAAGAAGGTTTACCAGCATGATGCCTCTGGATTAGAGAGTATTAGGACCAGGGAGAGGATGGACAGACTTGGGTTGCTTTGTCTGTAATTGTAGAGACTGAGGGGAAACCTAATAGAAGTATGTACAATTATGAGAGGCATAGAGAGTCTCGACATTCAGAACAATTTCCCCAGGATGGATATATATTAAATGCAAAAGAGCATAGCTTTAAGATGAGAAGGGCAAAGTATAAAGGAGATGTGAGGTGCGTTTTTTTTACACAGAGGGTGGTGAGTGCCTGGAACACGCTGCCAGGGGTTGTGATTGAGGCAGATATGATAGTGGAATTTTGGTTAGGCAAGTGGATACACAGGGATTGGAGGGATATGGATTATGTTCAGACAGGTAAGAATTGGTCTCGTGTTAGGCACAACATTGTTGGCTGAAGGGCTTGTTGCTGTACTGTTCCACTGTATGTTTCATGTTCTGGAGGCTGCATTTGGAGCATTGTGTTCAGATTTAGTTTCCCCGTGGTAGGAAAGATGCTATTCAGCCGGAAAGATGCTGAGATGATTTATGCAGATGTTTCCAGGACATGAGAGCCTGAGCTGTAGGGAAAAATTGGGCAGGCTAGGACTTTATTCCTTGTAGCGGAGGAGGCTGAGGGGTGATCTTATTAAGGTATATATCATCATGAAGCAAATAGACAAGTTAGAGTAGGGGAATCAAGACATAGGTTTAAGATGAGAAGGAAAAGATTTAATAGGAACCCAACGGCTATCTTCTTCACACACAGGGTGGTGGGTGTATGGAATGAGGTGCCAGAGGAGGTAGTCGAGGAAGGTACAATAGTAACATTTAAAAGACATTTGGACAGATACATGAATAGGAAAGGTTTAGTGAGTTATGGGCCAAACGCAGGCGGGTGGGGCATTTTTGTGGAGCCGGGTGTCTCGGTGGAGCCGCGTGTCACATGGGAGCCGTGTGTCACACGAACATGCTCACTGTGTCAGCTGTTAGCACCATACATCCTGCCTTTGAACAAATACTAAATTTTCTGTTCTTCCTCTCTCCATCTCACCCTTCTCCATCCCCACTTCTTTCCCATTTCCACCCTCTCATTGCCACCCTCTCATTGCCCCATTTTCCTACCTATTCATGCCCTATCCCTCACTATCTTAACCATTTTCATCATCATCATCATCATCTTTCCCCCTTTCTCCATCAACTTGTCTCTTTCTATCTTCCATTAATCTCCTCCTTCCTCTCTCTGTCTCTCTTTCTCTTTCTCCTTCCCGCCTGCCTTCCCATCACCCTATTTCTCCCTCTCTACCTCTCCTTCTCTCTCCTTGCCCTTGCTCCTGATCTTGCTGTGTGGTTTAGCATTGGAGAGTTGAGGTAGGTGTTATTCTGCATGCTGCTGTCTGTTAATACAGCTTTGCTCGTGCTATAGCATTTCTTTACGTTCCCGGAACACCCCATCCACCCACCTTCCCAATCCCTGGTGGTCCTAGTGCAGTTTCCTCCCCACGCTCACGCTCTCTCCCCCCCCCGCCCATCATCCCACCCCTGCGCGCTCCGCTCCCCTCACCCCCACCCCCGCGCCTCCCTCCCCCCATCCCCGCGCTCCTCTCTCCTCTCCTCCGCCCCCCCTCCCCCCCATTCCCCACCGCCCCTACTCCCACACCCTCCCCCCGGTGCTCGGACCTGCTGCATGCAGCCTGTATTCTCTGGCTCTGGAGCCTCCGGTGCTTGGGGCAGCAGTGGGACAGGAGTGGCCATACAGTCCTCAGCCATGGGCACTGCGTAAACTTGGCCTGTCCCACTCTTAGTACGCTGCTGGTTTGTGTTGTGCAGGGTGGTTGAAGACTCTAATGGTTGTTGGGAACAATCCGCTCTTGAACATGGAGGTCATGGTTTTTGACTCCTGTAGCTTTCTCTCGACGGTAGCAGCGAGATGAGAACGTGGTCAGGGTGTTGTGAATCTTTGATGATATCAGTGACTCCAGGTTCAAGCGCAGCTTCTTCCCAGTAACCACCCTTCAACATCACTAATCACCACCCTACCTCAGCAATGATCTACTTTGTTCAGGTTGCACTACATAGTAGGTTTGCCCTTTTAGAGTAGTGTCATAGTCATAGAGTGATACAGTGTATCAGTGGGCAAGTGATACAGGCCCTTCAGTCCAACTTGCCCACACTGGCCAACAATGTCCCAGCTGCCTGCGCTTGGTCCATATCCCTCCAAACCTGTCCTATCCATGCACCTGTCTAACTGCTTCTTAAACGATGGGATAATCCCAGGCTCAACTGCCTCCTCTGGCAGCTTGTTCCATACACCCACTGTGCGAAAAAGTTATCCCTCGGATTCCTATTAAATCTTTTCCCCTTCACCTTGAACCTCTGTCCTCTGGTCCTCGATTCCCCTACTCTGGGCATGAGACTCTGTGCATCAACCCGATCTATTCCTCTCATGATTTTATAAGATCTCTCCTCATCTGCCTACGCTCCATGGAATAGAGACCCAGCCTACTCAACCTCTTCCTATAGCTCACACCCTTTAGTCCTGGCAACATCGTTGTAAATCTTTTCTGAACCCTTTCAAGCTTGACAATATCTTTCCTATAACATGGTGCCTAGAACTGAACACAATATTCTAAATGCGGTCTCACCAACGTTGTATACAACTGCAACATGACCTCCCAACTTCTATATTCAATACTCTGACTGATGAAGGCCAAAGTGCCAAAAGCCTTTTTGACCACCTTATCTACCTGTGACTCGACCTTCAAGGAATCATGCACCTGTACTCCAAGATCCCTCTGCTCCACAACACTCCCCAGAGGCCAACCATTCACTGTGTAGGTCTTGCCCATGTTAGACGTCCCAAAATGCAACACCTCACATTTCCCTGTATGCCATCAACCATTCCTCAGCCCACCTGGCCAATCGATCCAGATCCTGCTGCAATTTTTCACAACCATCTTCACTATCTGCAAAACCACAAACATTTGTATCAACAGCAAACTTGCTAATCTTGCCCTGTACGTTCTCATCCAAATCATAGATGTAGCTGACAAACAGCAACGGGCCCTGCACTGATCCCTGTGGCATACCACTAGTCACAGGCCTCCAGTCCCAGTAGCAACGTTCCACCATCACTCTGCTTCTTTCCATGGAGCCAATTTGCTATCCATTCAGCTATCTCTCCTTGGATCCCATGCAATCTAACCTTCCAGAGCAGCCTACCATGTGGAACCTTGTTGAATGCCTTACTGAGGTCCATGTACACAACATCTCCAGCTCAGCCTTCATTAACCTTTTGGTCACATCTTCAAAAAAATCAATCAGATTTGTGAGACACGACCTCCCACGTACAAAGCCATGCTGACTATCCCTAATCAGCCCTTGCCCATCTAGATGGCTGTATAACCTACCCCTCAGAATACTCTAGTCTGGTTATCTGGTATAATATATTGTATTATTGATTACTGTATATTTATTTGTTGCATTTAAAGTGCCTGTAACGCTGCAGCAAGTAATAATGTCACTGTTGTGTTGCTGGTGCATGAGACTACTCTTGTGTGACTGGACAGCCCTTGGCATGGGAGCTGTGGGGTGGAGAGTGGGAGGCAGGTGCTACTGCCCCATGGTCAGGCACCCAAGGGCAGCCATTCACCAGTGTGTGCGCATGCTCCTCCTGGCTGGAGAAACTGCCCCTCCCAGCAGGATTTCTTCAACCCCCGCAGGGCAGTCCCTCCTCGTGATGTCACTCTGCCCCTGCCTTCTGAAGTCACACCCTCCATCCAAATACACACAAGAATGGTCTGTCCAAGGAGATTGGCTTTGCTTGAGCTGTGTTGGGTCTGGTTGGTTGGATTGGGATTGTTCAGGTTGGGATTGGTTTGGTGAGGTTGGGTCTGGTTTGGTCAGGTCTGGTTGGGTCGGGTCGGGTCTGGTTTGGTTTGGTTGGGTCGGGTCTGCTTGAGTTTGGTCGGGTCTGGCTTGGTTGAATCGGATATGATGTGGTTGGGCCGGGTCTGGTTTAGTTGGGCCGGGTTGGGTCGGGTCTGGTTGAGTTGGTCCGGGTCTGGTTGAGTTGGTCCGGGTCTGGTTGAGTTGGTCCGGGTCTGGTTGAGTTGGTCCGGGTCTGGTTGAGTTGGGTCGGGTCTGGTTGGGTCTGGTTTGGTCGGGTCTGGTTCGGGTTCGGGTCTGGTTCGGGTCGGGTCTGGTTTCGGTCGGGTCGGTTCGGTCGGGTCGGGTTCGGTCGGGTCTGGTTCGGTTCGGGTCTGGTTCGGTCGGGTCTGGTCGGGTCGGGTCTGGTTCGGTTTCGGGTCTGGTTCGGTCGGGTCTGGTTCGGTCGGGTCTGGTTCGGTCGGGTCTGGTTCGGTCGGGTCTGGTTCGGTCTGGTTCTGGTTCTGGTTCGGATGGTCGGGTTGGTTCGGGTCGGGTCTGGTTCGGTCGGGTTCTGGTTCGGTCGGGCCTGGTTCGGTCGGGCCTGGTTCGGTCGGGCCTGGTTCGGGTCGGGCCTGGTTCGGGTCGGGGTCTGGTTCGGTCGGGTCTGGTTCGGTCGGGTCTGGTTCGGTTCGGGTCTGATTTCGGTCGGGTCTGGTTCGGTTCGGGTCTGGTTCGGTCGGGTCGGGTTCGGGTCGGGTCTGGTTCGGGTCTGGTTCGGGTCGGGGTCTGGTTCGGTTCGGGTCTGGTTCGGTCGGGTCTGGTTCGGTCGGGTCTGGGTTCGGTCGGTCTGGGTTCGGTCGGGTCTGGTTCGGTCGGGTTCGGTCGGTTCGGTCTGGTTCGGGCCTGGTTCGGTCGGGCCTGGTTCGGGTTCGGCCGGGTGGTTCGGGTCGGGCCTGGTTCGGTCGGGCCTGGTTCGGTTCCTGGTTCTGGTTTCGGTCGGGCCTGGTTCGGTCGGGCCTGGTTCGGTCGGGTTCCTGGTTCGTTCCTGGTTCATCGTCGGGTCTGGTTCGGTCGGGTCTGGGTTCGGTCGGGTCTGGTTCGGTCGGGTCTGGTTCGGTTCGGTTTCGGGTTCTGGTTCTGGGTCTGGTTCGGGTCTGGTTCGGTCGGGTCTGGTTCTGGTCGGGTTCGGGTTCGGTCGGGTTCTGGTTCGGGTCGGGGTCGGTCTCTGGTTCTGGTTCTCGGGTCTGGTTCGGTCGGGTCTGGTTCGGTCGAGTCTGGTTCGGTCGGGTCTGGTTCGGTCGGGTCTGGTTTGGGTTGGGTCTGGTTTGGTCGGGTCGGGCCGCATCTGGTCGGATATGGTTTGATATGGTTTGATGGGATGCATTACATTTCTATATGTGTTGCTGGGTTTGCTGTTGGTCCTGTCTAGGCCATTGCTCACACTGCATCGTTTTTTCTAGGCTCATCGCAGTATCGATGATCTCTATGAAGATTTACGCGATGGACATAACCTGATCTCGCTGCTCGAGGTTCTCTCCGGAGACTCGCTGGTGAGTCCTGGAGATTAGAGTCTGTGTAAAACTAACCCCGGCTTTCTGCAACTGCACCCAAGATTCCCACTAATGGCTCTTCCCAACTTGGGCAACTTAACCACCTCCCACCTCAATTCACCAATCTGATCCAACTTTCCCCCCCCCCGCACAATCCAATCTACCTCTGCATCCTTCCGTCTCTCCAATCTGATCCACCCCCCCCCCCCCCCCCCCCCCCCCCCCCACCCTCCCTCTCCCCTGCACAACCTTGACAACCCCTCTCCGTCTCCCTAACTTGGTCAACCCACCTCCAGGTGTAATACCCACAGTGTGCAACCCCTCCCGTTTGCCACCGTCCTTGTGCACCATGCCCTAGTGTGGCATAACCTGGTCTACCTGCATATCCTTGTCTCCCAACCCCCACCCTCCCTTCTCCCACCAACCACCCCTATCTGCACCCTGTACCCCCTCCCACAGGCTCGCATCCACTGTCAGTCTGTCCAGCGTCGGTTGGGGTCAGGGGCTCGAGTGCAATCACTTGTTCCCTGTCAGTCTGGGTACTGAGTGGGGGTCCTGAGGTCAGGTGGGGGTCGGGTCTCAGGTTAGGCTGGGGTCAGGGTGAGGCAGTAGGTGGGTGGGTCCTGAGGTCCGGTTGGCGTTGGATTGGGCTGGGGTCGGGGCTGGGTCTGGGTTGAGATGGGGTCAGGTAGTGGTTGGGGTGAGCTCATGGCTGTGGTGGGCTGGGGTTGGGTCAGGGCTGGGATTGGGCTAGGGTCAGGTCTGGGTTGGGATGGGGTCAGGTAGCGGTTGGGGTGAGCTCATGGCTGTGGTGGGTCGGGGTTGGGTCAGGGTCAGGGCTGAGATGGGTTGAGGTCGGGTGGAGGCTGGGGTGGGTTCAGGTAGGGACTGGGATGGGGTCAGGGCAGGGGTGGGATGGTGTCATGTAGGGGTCAGAGCTGGGTTGGGGTCCGGGCTAGGGTGGGGTTGATCACAAACTACGTTGCTCCTTTCCCTGACTGGCAGGTGTTTGTGTCCTTCTCCTGCTTGCTGTTTCTCCTGCTCTACCTTGTTTGCAAATTGTTCCCTCACCTCTGCCCTTTGTCCTCTGCCCTTCCTGCACTGCTCCTGCGTGTAGCGGAAGGAACGCGATGCGATGAAGTCGCTGCGTCTGGTGAGTGAGTGCCTGAGGTTTCTGCCGCATGCCTCTGCCAGACCGTCACACTCCATCTCAGGCCTTGTCTGGCAGGTCCTGGGCATCAGCCCTGCGACAGGGAGCGTGACACTCATCTCATCTCGTATGTGCGAGTGTGTGGAAGTGTGAGTGTGTGAATGAGTGTGTTGCATGCTGTCATCAATAGATGGAGGAGTAGGCCATTCGGCCCTTCGAGCCAGCACCGCCATTCACTGTGATCATGGCTGATCAACCTTCAATCAGTCTGATTGAAGAATGGGGCAGGGGTATTGGCTAAACCCAGGTAGATGGGGCATGTCAATAGGGTGGGTAAGTTGGGCTGGAGGGCCTATTTCCATGTTGTATAACTTTATGACTTTAGATCCCAGGCGCACTACTGGGGCACAAGCGAACTGTGAGCCAGAGGGATGTTTGGCCTCGGGAGCAGGGCCAGTTTCTGATACCAGCCAACCAGTTCACAGATTGTTACAGGTTTTGGCTGGGTGGTACCTGGGTCATGGCCGTGTAGAGGAGGCAATGGTTTGTTGGTAAAGGGAAACCTGGCGCAGGATATCTGAGGAGATGTCTGGTACCTTGGATCCCGAGCAGAGCAGGGAATTCAGTTAGAGCCAGCATCGGAGCTGGTGCACCGGAGAATTCCCAGTCTCTGCCCCACCTCCTGGGCCCCCAGTCTCTGCCCCTCCCCCTGGGCCCCCAGTCTCTGCCCCTCCCCCTCTCTGCCCCTCCCCCTGGGCCCCCAGTCTCTGCCCCTCCCCCTGGGCCCCCAGTCTCTGCCCCTCCCCCTGGGCCCCCAGTCACTGCCCCTCCCCCTGGGCCCCCAGTCTCTGCCCCTCCCCCTGCCCCCCCCAGTCACTGCCCCTCCCCCTGGGCCCCCAGTCTCTGCCCCTCCCCCTGGGCCCCAGTCTCTGCCCCTCCCCTGGGCCCCAGTCTCTGCCCCTCCCCCTGGGTCTCCCAGTCTCTGCCCATCCCCCTGGGCCCCCAGTCTCTGCCCCTCCCCCTGGGCCCCAGTCTCTGCCCTTCCCCCTGGGCCCCAGTCTCTGCTCCTCCCCCTGGGCCCCAGTCTCTGCCCTTCCCCCTGGGCCCCAGTCTCTGCTCCTCCCCCTGGGCCCCAGTCTCTGCCCCTCCCCCTGGGCCCCCAGTCTCTGCTCCTGGGCCCCCAGTCTCTGCCCCTCCCCCTGGGCCCCAGTCTCTGCCTTCCTGGCCCTGCCCCATGTTGCTGGCGACACTGCCCTGTCCACCCATCAGCACGTGGTGGCCCTGTGCACCTGGTGTGAGACGGCCGGTCTGCAGGCCCCCGGGCCTTGGGCTGCCGAGCTGTATGTGTGTATGTGAGTGGCTGGCTTACACGGTGCCCTTCCCCCTGGCTGCTGGGGCTCTGCCACGAGGAAGTTCCCTTCTGCGTCTCAGCAGTGCGGGAAAGCCATGAGTCAACGGTGTGGTCAGTGAGACTCATCACAGGCTGTTGGGTGGGGGTGTAAACACTGGCCTTGCCCACATGGCCAGGGACCAGGACTCTCCTCACGACACGGGTGACTGGCTGAGGCCGGGGTCAGACTTTACCCTTGCCGACGTCCCTCACCCTGTCCACCCTACACTCCCTCTCTCACTACCCCCGGACCTCTCCATGACAAGCCTGGCATCTCCTCCTGGAATAAGGGATCTCTACGTGGAGTGAGGGATCATCTCGTGGAGTGAGGGATCTCTACGTGGAGTGACGGAGTGTGTTCTCCCCCTCAGCCTCGTGAGAAAGGACGGATGCGGTTCCACAAGTTGCAGAATGTGGGCATCGCCCTGGAGTACCTGAAGCACCGGCAGGTAGGGTGTTGCCGGAGGGGGGGGGAGGGGTAGAGTGGGGGGGATGAGGGTGGAGTGGGGGGGGTGAGGGGTAGAGTGGGGGGGTGAGGGTGAGGGTGGAGTGGGGGGGTGAGGGGCAGAGTGGGAGGGTGAGGGTGGAGTGGTGGGGAGACGGCTGGGGGGGTGGAGTGAGGGGGGGGGTGGTGAGGGGGGCTGAGGGTTTTGGGGTGGAGTGGGGGGGGGAGACAGGGCTGGGGGGGGGGGGGGGGGGTGAGGGTGAGGGGTGGAGTAAGAGGGTGATGGGGGAGGCAGTCAGGTCCATCATCAAAGGCTACAGCGGGGAAGGGAGGTGGTGGGTCGTGCAGTGGCCTTGGATAAAATGGCCCATCCTTCCTTTCCACTCGCCTCCCCTTATCAAGGGGTCTCTGTCCCCATGTGGTGCACGTGCTGTCCCCTTGTCGAGGGTCTCTGACGTTCCTGCTCCCTCAGGTGCGTCTGGTGAATATCCGGAATGACGACATCGCTGACGGGAACCCCAAGCTCACACTGGGCCTGATCTGGACCATCATCCTGCACTTCCAGGTCAGTCAGCATGCGTGGGTCCTTGTGTGAGTGTGGGGCAGTGTGAGTGTGTGACACTCTCGCTGGGCCCTTGTGTGAGTGTGTAACACGCTCGCTGGGCCCTTGTATAAGTGTGTGACACTCTTGCTGGGCCCTTCTGTGAGTGTGTGACACTCTCGCTGGGCTCCAGTGTGAGATTGGGACACACTCATGGTACCAACATGAGTATTTTGTGAAGTTTTGCCGCAACCTTCCTGCTCTATACACTGGCAAATGAAAGCCATCACAGAAGGCATGTCTTTAGGCAAGACAAATTATTAGTGCATGACAAACAGCAAAGTCCCAGCATCATTCCCCGCGATGCAACACAGGTCACAAGCTTTCCATTCACAAAGCAACCCTCCACCTTCTCCATATCAGTCAGGACCAACGCAAATTGCAGGAACAACACCACATATTGGGCACCGTACAACCCCAGTGGTATGAACATTGACTTGTTCAACTTCAGTCATCTTTGCTTTCCCACTCTCTCCATTTCTCCCCATCCTAGTTCTCCGACTAGACTCCCCTCCTCCCCCTCTCTCTCCCTCCCTCCCTCCCCACTCTCTCTCCCTCCCTTCCCCCTCTCTCTCCCCTCCCCCACTCTCCCTCCCTCCCCCCTCTCTCTCCCTCCCTCCCCACTCTCTCTCTCTCTCTCCCTCCCCACTCTCTCTCTCTCCCCCTCCCCTCTCCCCTCCCTCCCCCCCCCCTCCCCTCCCCCTCCCCCCCCCCCCTCCCCCTCCCCTCCCCCTCTCCCCCCTCTCCCCTCCCCCTCCCCCTCTCCCTCTCCCCCCCTCTCCCCCCTCCCCCTCCCCCCTCTCCCCCTCCCCCCTCCTCCCCCTCCCTCCTTCCCTCCCCACTCTCTCTCCCTCCCTCCCCACTCTCTCTCTCTCCCTCCCCACTCTCTCTCCCTCCCCACTCTCCCTCCCTCCCCTCCCCTCTCGCTCCCCCTCTCCCTCCCTCCCCACTCTCTCTCCCTCCCTCCCACTCTCTCTCTCCCCCCCCCCACTCTCTCTCCCTCCCTTCTCCTCCCTCCCTCCCCTCTACCCCTCTCCCTCCCTCCCCTCTCTCCCTCCCCCCCCTCTCCCTCTCTCCCCCCCTCCCCCCCTCTCCCCCCCTCCCTCTCCCTCCCCCCTCCCCCCCCTCCCTCCCCCCCCTCACCCTCCCCTCCCTCCCTTCCTCCCCATCTCCCCCTCCCCCTCTCCCTCCCCCTCTATAGACCCCTCCCCTCTCTCTCCCCCTCTCCTCCCCCTCTCCCCTTCCCCCCCTCTCCTCCCCTCTCTCCCCCTCCCCCCTCTCCCCCCTCTCTATTCCCCCTCCCCTCTCCCCCCCCCCCTCTCCCCTCCCTCCCTCCCCCTCTCTCTCCCTCCCCCTCCCTCTCTCTCTCTCTCCCCTCTCTCTCCCCCTCCCCTCTCTCTCCCCTCCCCTCTCTCTCCCTCCCCCTCCCTCTCTCTCCTCCCCTCTCTCTCCCTCCCTCCCCCTCTCTCTCCCCTCCCCTCTCTCTCCCTCCCCCCCCCCTCCCCTCCCCCCTTCTCCCTATCCCCCCTCTTTCCCTCCCTATCCCCCCTCTTTCTCCCTATCCCCCCTCTTTCTCCCTATCCCCCCCCTCTTTCTCCCTATCCCCCCTCTTTCTCCCTATCCCCCCTCTCTTTCTCCCTATCCCCCCCTCTTTCTCCCTATCCCCCCCTCTTTCTCCCTATCCCCCCTCTTTTCTCCCTATCCCCCCTCTTTCTCCCTATCCCCCCTCTTTTCTCCCTATCCCCCCTTCTTTCTCCCTACCCCCCCCCTCTTTCCTCCTCCCTATCCCCCCCTCTTTTCTCCCTATCCCCCCTCTTTTCTCCCTATCCCCCCCCCCCCCCCCCTCTCTTCTCGGACCAAGACTCTTCACATTGACCTAAATCTGAAGCCTACCACTGAAATAGTTTGGCATCTGCTGTAGAGGTTCCACCCTGCAAGTTTCCATAGCCTGGGGCAGTCTCTGAACTTGCAGCTTAGCTGCGTGCGTGCGTGCGTGAGTCGAGAGATGTTTGAGCATTTCTCTCAGCACAAAGCTTTATCTGTTTCCATTTTGACAGAGAGCTGCAAAGTATTCCGAGTGTTGACAAAAGAACATGATATGATCGCAGGCATTCCTCAACCCTACCCCACCCGTCTCAGCGCCATCTTCCTGCACTGTCAGCGTTAACAAAGTGCTGGATGAGATCAGCAGGCCAGCCAGCATCTGAGGAGGGAGATCCCCCATTCCCTCCACCCTGAGCAGTGTGCTCACCATTCCAGTATTTGCATGTGCCTCTGTCTCCCTATCGCTCGGTTCCCTTCACTGAAAGTAAGCATGCAGGTACAACAGACAGTGAAGAGAGCTAATGGTATGTTGGCCTTCATTGCAAGAGGATTTGAGTTTAGGAGCAAGGAGGTCCTACTGTAGTTGTACAAGGCTCTGGTGAGACCACACCTGGAGTACTGTGTGCAATTTTGGTCTCCCAATCTGAGAAAGGACATTATTGCTATCGAGGGAGTTCAGCTTAGGTTCACCAGATTAATTCCCGGGATGGCGGGACTGACATATGATGAAAGAATGGGTCGACTGGGCTTGTGTTCACTGGAATTTACGATGAGAGGGTATGTTATAGAAACATATAAAATTCCTAATGGGTTGGACAGGCGAGATGCAGGAAAAATGTCGGGGGTATGTGGGGGCTGGGGGGTATGTGGGGGGTATGTCGGGGCTGGTGTATGTCAGCGCTGTGCTGCTCGATGGCTGATGGGACAATGCTCTACAGATATCAGACATCCAGGTGAGCGGGCAGTCGGATGACATGACCGCCAAGGAGAAGCTGCTGCTATGGTCGCAGCGGATGGTGGAAAATTACCGGGACCTGCGTTGTGACAACTTCACCAGCAGCTGGAGGGACGGCAAGATCTTCAATGCTGTCATTCACCAGCACAGGTACAGGCCTGGCAGCACCAGCAGGGCAGGCCGGCTCACACTCACTCCCGCGCACATATCTACACACACCCCCTCTCCCCCTCTCTCCCTGGGAAGTAGGGAGTTGCTCTCTCCCCATGAGTGCTGGTGTGTGTTTGAGCTGTGGATGTGATCCGTGTTGGGACGTGTGCCTGACCGCTGCTGCTGCTGCTGCTGTGTGTGAGCGGGGAGTATTCCTGGCAGCAGCTTGGACAGCTGGCTACCTTCATGGGGAGTGGCAGGTATGAGCCGTCTACTCCCTGCAGGCAGCAGGTCTTTGCTCGCTCCCCGCCACACCCAGCCGGCACTGCCGTGGTGAGACGGCACTGACACAGAGTGTGCGGCGAATACCGGCAGCATGCTCAACTCCATGAAGAGGAGGAAGAAGAGGCGGCAACGCCACAGCAGCCCCTCCGCATCCCAGTCCCACTCTGAGGACCGGGTGGTGATGATGTGTGAGGACGTGTCCAACTGTGTGATGACTGGACCCGTGTACTCCCTGCACTCCACTCTGAGGCTCACCGAGCTGTAAGCAAGATCCCCGCAGCACCGCCCCAACCAGCCTCTCCCTCCCTCTACCTCTCATATAGCCAACCTCTCCAACCCACCCCTCCCTCTCTCTCTCCCCCCCCCCCTCTTCCCTCTCCTCCCCCCCCCTCTCTCCCTCCCTCGCCCCCCCCTCCTTCCCTCTCTCCCCCCCTCCTCCCTCTCTCCCCCCCCTCCTCCCTCTCTCCGCCCCCCCCCCCCCCCTCCTCTCTCTCCCCCCCTCCTCCCTCTCTCTCTCCCCCCCTCCTCCCTCTCTCCCCCCTGCCTCCCTCTCTCCCCCCTTCCCCCCTCTCTCTCCCCCCTTCCTCCCCTCTCCCCCCTCCTCCCTCTCTCCCCCCTTCCTCCCTCTCTCCCCTTCCTCCCTCTCTCTCCCCCTCCTCTCCTCCCCCCTCTCCCCCTTCCTCCCATCTCTCCCCCTCCTTCCTCCCTCTCTCCCCCTTCCTCCCCTCTCTCCCCCTCTCCTCTCCTCCTCTCTCCCCCTTCCTCCCTCTCCCTCTCCCCCTTCCTTCCCTCTCTCTCTCCCCCTTCCTCCCTCTCTCTCCCCCTTCCTCCCTCCCTCTCTCCCCTCTCCCCTCTCCTCCCCTTCCTCTCTCCCCCCCCCCTCCCCCTCTCTCTCCCCTTCCTCCCTCTCCCCCACTCTCCCCCTTCCTCCCTCTCTCTCTCCCCCTTCTCTCCCCCTTTCCTCCCTCCCTTTACCCCCCCCCTCCTCCCTCTCTCTCTCCCCCTTCCTCCCTCTCTCTCCCCCCCTCCCTCTCCCTCTCTCTCCCCCCCTCCCCCTCCCCCCCCTCCTCTCTCTCTGTCCATCTCTCCCCCTCCCTCCCTCTCTCCCCCTTCCTCCCTCTCTCTCTCCCCCTTCCTCCCTCTCTCTCTCCCCCTCCTCCCTCTCTCTCCCTCCCCCCCTTCCTCCCTCTCTCCTCCCCCCTCCCCCTCCTCCCTCTCCTCTCCCCCTTCCTCCTCTCTCCTCCCCCTTCCTCCCTCCTCTCCCCCCCTTCCTCCCTCCCTCTCCCCCTTCCTCCCTCTCTCTCCCCCTTCCTCCCTCTCTCTCCCCCCTGTCCTCCCTCTCTCTCCCCCTTCCCCCTCTCCTCCTCCCCCTTCCTCTCTCTCTCTCTCCCTCTCCCTCCCTCTGTTTCTCTCCCTCCCTCTCTCTCTCCCCCTCCTCCCCTCTCTCGTCCTCTCTCTCCCCGTCTCTCCGCACTCTTCCTCCCTCCCCACCCTCTTTCTCCGCCCTCTCCCCTCTCTCTCCCCCTTCCTCCCTCTCTCTCCCCCTTCCTCCCCTCTCGCTCCTCCCCCCTCCTCCTCCCTCTCCTCTCCCCCTTCCTCTCTCTCTCTCCCCCTTCCTCCCTCTCTCTCCCTCTCTCTCCCTCTCTTCCCTCTATCTCCTCCCCCCCTATTCCTCCCCCTCTCTCCCCCTTCCCTCCCTCTCTCTCCCCCTTCCTCCCCTCTCCCCTCCTCTCTCCCTCCCTCCTTCTCCCCACTCTCCTCTCTCCTCCTCTCTCTCTCCCCCCTTCCTCCCTCCCTCCCCCTTCCTCCCTCTCTCTCCCCTTCCTCCCTCTCCCCCTCCCCCCTTCCTCCCTCTCCTCCCCCTTCCTCCCTCTTTTCTCTCCCCCTTCCTCTCTTCTTCTCCTTTCCCTCTCCCCCCCTCCCTCCCTCTCTCCCCCCCCCCCCCCTCCCCCCCCCTCTCTGCTCCCCTCCCCTTCTCTCCCCCCCCCCCCTCCCTCCTCCTCCCCCCCCTCCCTCTCCTCCCCTCCCCCTCCCTCCCCCTCTCCCTCTCTTCTCTCCCCCCTCCCTCTCTCTCCCCCCTCCCTCTCTCCTCCTCCCCCCTCCCCTCCCTCCCTCTCTTTCCCTCCCCCTCTCGCGACACACACTCCCCCCTTCCCTCCTCCCCCCCCCCCCCCTCTCTCTCCCCCCCCCTCCCTCTCTCTCCTCTCCCCCCCTCCCTCTCTCTCCCCCCCCCTCCCTCTCTCCCCCTCTATCCCCATTCATTTCCGATCTATTCTCAGTTCCTTTCCCTCACTGTCCCAACGCTGTCATTTTCTCTCTCCAGCTCTTACTTCTCTGTCTGTCTCTCTCTCTCTCTCTCTCTCTCTCTCTCTCTGTCTCTCTCCCCACCTGTCTCCCTCCCTCCCCACCCATTTTGCATGCCCAGGCTGGGTTGTGTAGGAGCCTGTGGCGATGTTTTTGTCTGTTGGTGTATCTTGTGGAATAGTTAGTGGCGTGCATGGGGTGTGACTGAGGGCGGGTGGCCAGGATTTATGGCAATACCGTCAGATGCCGTGCAGTGTGTTACGGTGCCTGAGCCACAGTGCAAACTGTGCAGCTGTCCATGCCGAGCAGAGTGCCTTTCAGAGCATGGGATGCTTGCATCTTCCCCGCACCGTCTTCAGCATAATCACATAGTTCCTTGTTTAGTTTATTCTTGTCACATGTACCGAGATACATGTTGTTCACATCACAGCACACGTGCGTACAGGAATGATTGTAATGGATAACAGTAGTCCACAAGCAGGGAGGCACCATGCTCCATCTTGCACCTTTCCAGCTTGCAGATATCAAACCTCATTCCATGTGGAGATTTGCATTCCTTATTTGCCCACCGCCAAGCTGAGTATGGTGGGGGCACTGCGTGCGTGAAGTAGTGATGGGCCTGGCCCAGCGCCATGCTATTGGTCCCTTCCACCGCTGCTCCGTGCATCTGCTGCAGGCTGCACTCCATCCAATCGCTCACTCACTCGCTCATTCACTCGCGCGCCCGCACGCCCGCCGTAGGGCCTCCCGCGGCCACCTTCACCAACACCACCTCACACCCCCGCCATAAACCTCCTGCCAACACCATCGCCAACACCGTAAACCTCCTGCGGCCGCCTCCGCAAACCCCACCGCCCATCATCACAAACCTCCCGCGGCATCTCCTGCTACACCACTGCCCACCATCACCACAAGCCACCTCCGCCTGCCCATCATCACAAACCTCCTGCGGCATCTCCCCACCATCACCACAAGCCACCTCCGCCAATCCCACCGCCGCCACTAACGTGCAGCTGCTGCAGGCTGCGCCCCATACACGTGCTTGCTTGCTCACCCGCCTGCTGTATGGTCTCCTGCGGCCTCCTCATCTTCCCATTCCCACAGCTCTACCTGAGATCACTGGGAAACTTGAGCTGCTGGCTCCTGTGGCCCCTCTACCTGGTCTCACAGCTGGGCATCCACCACTGCACACCACTTCCTGCTGCTAGGTTATACAAAAAAGCTGGAGAAACTCAGCGGGTGCAGCAGCATCTAATGCTGCTGCACCCGCTGAGTTTCTCCAGCTTTTTTGTGTAACCTTCGATTCTCCAGCATCTGCAGTTCCCTCTAAAACACTTCCTGCTGCTATCCCACCAATGTCCAAAATAACATATGGTGAAGGCAAGCGTGCCAAAACACCTTCTTCACCTGTGGAGCTGCTCATGGGCATCTGTGTACTTATACCCTGAGGACTCTGGTCTGTAACTCTCTCCCCTCTGTACAGATATTTCTCTCTGTCCTGTGCTTTTAACTCCCAAATACACACCTGGCTCTGCCCCGGTTAAATTCCTGCCATTTCTTGAAATGAAATGCTGATTCAATTTACTTACAGTACCAACGAAATGCATTTTTAGCATCTCCCTTGAAAGGGAGACACAGGGCGTCGCGTGTGTGCCCGCGCCTGCCGCCTTACATTCCATTTACAGGCAAAGGTGGGTGAATCTGTCTTGCCCAGGACACTTGTAATTGCCCTCCCAGCTTTCCCGGCTAGTGTCTCGCCAAGAACTCTTAGCCCTTGTGCTATCTGTCCCTTGACCAAGATCTTGTAACCTCCCATCCTTCATCACTATCCACCCACAAACCTATTGACCATTCTCCTCCAAATCATTCTCCAAGCAGCAGCAGCGGGCCTAGCACTGATGTAGCACTAATCGCACGCCTCCAAACATCCCTCCCACCGTGACAGGGTCTCATCCAGTTTGCCACCCAAACCGCCCGTAATAGAGTTGCCGTTTTCCTGACCAGTGTGGAAACAGGCCCTCTAGCCCAACTCGCCCACACCAGCCAACATGTCCCAGCTACACTAGTCCCCGCTGTACCTGTCCAACTGTTTCTTAAACTATGGGATAGTCCCAGCCTCAACTACCTCCTCTGGCAGCTTGTTCCGTGCACCCACCATCCTCTGTGTGAAAAAGTTACCCCTCAGATTCTTAATAAATCTTTTCCCCCTCACCTTAAACCTATGTCCTCTGGTC